>NW_028274817.1:75093644-75395669 GCF_037043125.1 Eumetopias jubatus
ATTAGGACCACATTAAAATAAAAAGTTTGTGCACAACAAAGGAGATTATCAACAAAATGAAAAGACAACCTACTGAGTGGGAGAAGATATTTGCAAATGATGTATCCAATAAGGGGTTAATATCCAAAATATATAAACAACTTACATAAGTCAACACCAAAAAAAAAAAATCTGATTAAAAAATAGGAAGAGGATCTGAATACACATTTTTCCAAAGAAGTAAAGATGTTCAACAACAATAACCAACAGGGAAATGACAATCAAAACCAAAATGAGATATCACCTTACACCAGTTAGAATGGCTAAAATAAAAATGACAAGAAATAACAAACATTGACAAGGATGTGGAGAAAAAGGAACCCTTGTGCACTGTTGGTGGGAATGCAACCTGGTGCAGCCATTATGGAAAACAGTATGGAGGTTCCTCAAAAAATTAAAAATAGCAATACGTAATGAAATAATAATTGCACTATTGGTTATTTACCCAAAGAATATGAAAACACTAATTTGAAAAGTTATCTGCACCCCTATGTTTATTGCAACATTATTTACAATGGCCAAGATCTCGAAGCAACCTAAGTGTCCATCAATAGATGAATGGATGAGGAAAATGTATATATAAACAATGGAATATTACACAGTCACAAAAAAGGATGAGATCATGCCATTTGAGACAACATGGATGGTTTGGAGGGTATTATGCTAAATGAAATAAGTCAGAATGAAAAAAACAAATATCATAAGATTCCACTCATAGGTGGAATCTAAAAAACTTCAAAAACTAAACAAAAAGGAGACTCACACTTATAAATAGAAAGAACAAACTGATGGTTTGAGGGGAAGGGGATAGGAGTTGGGCAAAATGGGTGAAGGGGAGAGGGAAATACAAGCTTCCAGATATGGAACAAATAAGTCACAGGAATAAAAGATACAACATAAGGAATACAGTCAATAATATTGTAATAGTGATGTAACAGGACAGATTGCATCTATACTTGTCATGACATTGCATTATGTCATGTCAAATCACTAGGTTGTACACCTGAAACTAATCATGTGTCAACTATACTCAAGTAAAAAATCTATCCATAGACCTATATGTAGGTCTATCCTGTCCTTCCATTTTTTGCATATAGCATGTTTTATTTAACCATTCTCCAAATGATTGTTCTGTAGTAATCCTTACTAGGCTTTAAAATAGGAGCTCAGAAACACTTTCAAATTAACTTGCCTTTTAATATATTCAAATAAATGAATGAACTCAACCTCAAGAGAAGACTTTTTAAAATGTTATTTATAGTTCCAAATTATTCACTAAATTGATAACAATATAATAGGCACTTAATACTTCTAGAATAAATGGATAGATGAAATAAAAATTAAAGAAATACATATGGTGGAGCTTAGCTCAGGGCCTCCTAGAAGTATGTACACAGAAGCAGATTTGGGGCATCTTGTGCCTTATGTTCAAAAACAACTCTGTTTTACCAGATGGAGCCCGAATTTAATTTCCGAAGCTATCAATTCTGGTCTACTACTTTAGTTATGTAGCAAGGGCAAATTATTTATCCTTATGAGGCTCAGCTTTTTCATCTGTAAAATGAAGAGAATCAGAGAAGGTTAATGGGTTGGCCTAGCTAGATGGTTAAATGGGATATAAATAAGAAATTCTAAATCACTATAAACATAATGAGGCTGAGAAAATTACATTATCTAAACTCTCTTCTCATAGAGAGCATTACATGAGAGTTTGGAAAGAATACTTTAATAAGTGTTGGTAGTAGTGGGTTCTAAAGGACACACTTGTATGGCTGATAAACTGTCTTCTGAGGAAAGGAGTGTTCTGCTAATTTTAGGGCCATATTTGAAGTGCCTGTAACATTAAAAGTAATTGAGTTATAGATTTCTGGATATGTTTGCTCCATGAAGACAGGAATTTGTGCTTAGAACAGAATGTGGCCCACAGTAGGTGCTCAATGTATACTTAAATGAATGAATGAGTGAATGCTGCCTGTAGTCCTTCTCTTCTCCCATACAACTTTCACTATCACCTTTACATAAACATTGAAAAGTATCAAAAAGTCAGTTTGAAGGTATGCATTATTATTAGATTACTGAAGTTATGCTACATTTCCATCTAGACCTGGAGCTAAGAATACTTATCTCACAGGACTCTTGAGAAGATAAAAATAGAGTATGTGAGAAAATGTCTGGTTTAGTGCCCAATACATTGTAGGTAATCAATAAATGTTAGTTGCCTTCTGTCCTGTCCTAGGAAAAATATCTATTCAGTTTTGCAGCAAGCATGCACATTTATCCATCCTGGTCCTTGATATCTTTATATATTCTTTGTATTTTCAACTTTCAACAACTTTATACTTTATAAAGTATAAATATCTTTATACTTTCAACCTCATTCCAACCCCTAAAATATATTGCAGTAGTAAGTATCCTTCCCTCTGTCAAGCAGGGACAATGATTCTTTAGGTCTTTCTGGACAATTCCTTACTCCAACTCTCAGTCTATCAGGGCTGGGGAACCCACACCATTTGGATCAATATGAAAGTAAGCTCTACCTAATTCCACAGGTTATTTCTTCTATGGTGTTACAATTACCATGTGCATAGGGATTGAACAAAAAATTCATCCATTTTCATTCATTATGAATTATTTAATTGTCCCAAAAGCTAATAACTGAATTATTATCCAGAACCATATGATACCTACTATAATTACTTGGCAAAATAATTTATGAAGAAAAAAACAGTCTAGAAATTGTAGAAGGTAACCAACTAACTTTTAAAAGAAAGGAACTGAGGACAATGTGTAAGATAGTGGTAGAGTAGGCAGACCCTAGGCTTGTCTCTTCACATGAACACAACTAGATAACTATCAAATCATCCTAAATACCCCAGAAGTTGACCTAAAGACTGACAGGACAAAGTATACAACTAAAGCGAGAGAAGAGGCCACATGGAAGGTAGGAGGTGCAGAGACAGGTTTTAGGGGAGAAACACATTGTAGGTGCAATGGAGGGGAGAGAGCTGTGGTAGCAGAGAAGGGTGAGAAAGAGAGAGGAGCACACAGAGACACACACAAGAATGGTTTTCCCAAAGCCATTAGCTTGGAAAAAAAGAGGGGCTGAAAGCCTGGAGTTTTACAGGTTAGCAGGATAGAGCCTGGAGGACACTGCACTGATCCTCAAGACAAAGCAGGGATACAATCCAGGGGCAGACAGCATGGAAACAGTGATCTGAAGAGTGCCTGTGGCACACAAAGGGGAGATGATTTGATCTTCTAAAAGTGTGACTCCGAGAGGCAGCATTCACAGAGATGCCTCACTGGGAAGAAAGGAGTGGGCTAGTACCATTTCCCTCCCATGACCCTCAGAATAAACACAGAGCCAATTGCAGAAAGGAGCACAGTGCTGATGACACTGATGGCCTAACATAATTACACAAGCCCCATTCCCATGTACCCTGGCAGAACTGCCTTTCTGAGTTCCAGCATAGGAAGCCCCTCCCCCAGAAGACTAGGGAAAAAAACACAACCTGTCCCAACCAGGTGTCTTGACCAGAGAGTTCTGCAGGGCTTCAAATCACAAGCACACCAGAGCACACTTAGCAAAAACTCAGCACATTGAGGACAGGGATGAAACACTGACCACAGCAAGGAGACCCTCTGCAGATGACTGGTCTAAAGGATAGAACAGCCAAAACACAATGGAAGAGCACAAGCAGCACACAAAAGAGACACTTCCCTGGGCACTACATAATCTACTTCATAAGGCAATTATGTTCAGAAGCAGGAGGCATAACTGACTTTTCTAACGGAGAAGATAGAGACATAGACAAAATGCAAAGATAAGGGAATTTATCCAAATGAAAGAACAAGATAAGGCCACAGCCAGAGATCTAAATGAAACAGATATAAGTAACTTGCCTATTGAGAATTTAAAGCAACAATCATATAAAATACTGGCTGGACTTAAGAAAATAAAATAGAAGATATTAGTGAGACCCTTAAGAGAGAGATAAAAGAATTAAAAAAGAAACCATCAGAGATGAAGAATGCAATAAATAAGATGGGAAACAGACTTGATGCAATGAACATCAGGCTTCAAGAAGCAAAGGAGTGAATTAAACACCTAGAAGATAAAGTAATGAAGTTGAATAAAAGAAAGGAAAATTATGCAACATGACAATAGACTTAAGGAACCCAGTAACTTCATCAAACATGATAAAATCCATACTATAAGAGTCCCAGAAGAAGGAGAGAGAGAAAGGGGGACAGAAAATTTATATGAAAAAAGAATAACAGAAAACTTTCTTAATCTGGAGAAGGAAATAGACATCTAGATCCAGGAGGCACAGAGAACTCCCATTAAAATCAATAAAAGCAGGCCAACACCAAGACATATTGTAATTAAATTTGTAAAATATAGCAATAAAGAAAAAAAATCCTAAAAGCAGAAAGAAAAAACAAGTCCCTAACTTACGAGGGAAGACCCATAATGTGAAATGCAGATCTCTCCACAGAAACTCAGCAAGCCAGAAGACAGTGGCATGATATATTCAACGAGCTCAAAAGGAAAAATCTGCAGCCAAAAATACGCTATCCAGCAAGGTTATCATTGAGACTAGAAGGAGAGAAAAAGAGTTTCCAAGACAAATAAAAACTATAGGAATTTGTGATCTCTAAACCAACCCTGCAAGAAAAATTAAAGGGGACAGTTTGAGTGCAAATGAAAGACTAAAACAGTCAGAGGCAATAAAGGACCACAGAAAATCTCCAAAAACAATGACAAAACAAGTAATAAGGTGGCACTAATACATAACTATCAATAATTATTCTGAATGTAAATGGACAAAATTCTCAAATCAAAATACATAGCATGTTAGAATGGATAAAAAAAAAAACAAGACCTGTGTATATGCTGCCTACAAGAGACTCACTTTACCTAAAGTAACCTGTGGATTGAAAGTGAGGGGATGGAGAGATACTTATTATGCAAATGGATGTGAAAACAAAGCCAGAGTAGAAATACTTATTTTAGAAAAACTAGGCTTTAAAATAAAGTCTGTAACAATTGACAAAGAAGGGGGTTAAATAATCATAAAGGAGATAATCCACCAGAAGATGTAACAATTGTAAATATTTATGCACCCAAAATGGGAGCACCCAAAGATATAAAACAATTAAAAAAACATAAAAGAATAATTGATAAAAATACAATAATAGTAGGAGATTCTAACACCCCGCTTACATTGATGGAAAGATCATTTAAATAGAAAACAAACAGGCAAACAGTGGCACCATATGACACATTGGTCCAGATGGACTTAACAGAAATATCCAGAACATTCATCCTAAAACAGCAGAATACATATTCTTTTTAAGTACACACGGGACATTCTCCAGAATAGATCACATATTAGGTCATAAATCAGTCCTCAACAAATATAAAAAGACTGACGTCATACCATACAACTTTTCTGACCACAATGCTATGAAACCAGAAGTCAACCACAAGAAAAAATCTGGAAAGACCACAAATACATGGAGGTTAAGCAAAATGCTACTAAAGAATGAATGGGTCAACCAGGCAATCAAAGAAGAAATAAAAAATACATGGAAATGAATAAAAATGAAAACACAACAGTCCAAATCCTTTGGGATGCAAAAGCAGTCATAAGAGGGAAGGATAAAACAGTATAGGCTTGCCTCAAGAAGTAAGAAAAATCTCAAACAATCTAACCTTACACCTAAGGGACCTAGAAAAAGAACAAGAAATAAAGCCTAAAGTCAGCAGGAGGAAGGAAATAATAAAGAATAGAGCAGAAATAAATGCTATAGAAACTAAAAAAAAAGCAATAGAAAACATAATGAAACCAGATAGTTCTTTAAAAAATTAATAAAATTGATAAACCTGTAGCCAGATTTATTAAAAAGAAAACAGAAAGGACCCAAATAAATAAAATCATGAATGAGAGAAGAGAGATCAAAACCAACACCACAGAAATGCAAACAATTATAAGAGAATATTATGAAAAATTACATGCCAACAAATCGGACAACCTGGAAGAAATGGATAAATTCCTGGCAATATACAAACTACCAAAACTGAAATTGGAAGAAATAGAAAATATGAATAGACTGATAACCAACAAAGAAATTGAATGAGTAAACAAAAATATCAAAACAAACAAAAGTCCACGGCCACAAGAATTCACAGGGGAATACTACCAAACATTTGAAGAAGAGTTAATATCTATTATTCACAAATCATTCCAAAAAATAGAAAAGGAAGGGAAACTTCCAAATTCATTCTATGGCACCAAAATTACCTTCATCCCAAAACCAGACAAAGACACAATGAAAAAGCAGAATTACAGACCAATATCCCTGATGAAGATGGATGCAAAACTTCTCAACAATATAATAGCTAATAAGATCCAACAGTCCATTAAAAGGATTATTCACCATGACCAAGTGGGATTTATTCCTCGGCTGCAAGCATGTTTCACATGTCCAAAAATATCAATGTGAGACTCAATTAATAAAAGGACAAGACCATATGACACTCTCAATAGATGAAGAAAACGCATTTGACAAAATAAAGCCTATTTTCTTGATAAAAACTCTATTCAGTGTATGGATTGAAGGAACATAGTATCATAAAAGACACATATGAAAAACCCACAATGAATATCATCCTCAATGGAGAAAAACTGAGAGCTTTTCCCTTAAGGTCAGGAACACAACAGGGATGTCCACTGTCACCACTGTTGTTCAACATAGTACTGGAAGTCCTAGCCTCAGCAATCAGATAACAACAAAACCTATAAAAAGCATCCAAAATGGCAAAGAAGTCAAACTGTCACTCTTCGCAGATGACATACTTCATCTGGAAAACCCAAAAGACCCCACTCCAAAATTGCCTGAATTCATACAGGAATTCAGCAACGTGGCAGGATATAAAATCAATGCACAGAAATCAGTTGCATTTCTATACACTAACAATGAGGCAGAAGAAACAGAAATCAGGGAATTGATTCCATTACAATTGCACCAAAAACCATAAGATACCTAGGAATAAAGTGAACCATAGAAGTAAAGTATCTGTACTCTTAAAACTACAGAATACTTATGAAAGAATTTGAGGAAGACACTAAGAAATGGAATATCATTCCATGCTCATGGATTGGAAGAATAAATATTGTTAAAATGTCTATGCTGCCCAGAGCAATCTACACATTCAAGGCAATCCCTATCAAAATACCATCGACATTTTTCACAAAGCTGGAACAAATAATCATAAAATTTGTATGGAACTAGAAAAGATCCTGAATAGCCAAAGGAATGTTGAAAAAGAAATCCAAAGCTGGTGGCATCACAATCCCAGACTTCAAGCTATATTTCATAGCTGTAATCATCAAGACACTGTGGTACTGACACAAAATCAGACATACAGATCAATTGAACAGAACAGAGAACCCAGAAATGGACCCTGAACTCTATGGTCAACTTAACTTTGACAAAGCAGGAAAGAATATCCAATGGAAAAAAGATAGTCTCTTCAATAAATGGTGCTGGGAAAATTGGACAGCCACATGTAGAAGAATGAAACTGGACCACTCTCTTACACCATACACAAAGATAAACTCAAAATGGATGAAAGACCTAAATGTGAGACAGGAGTCCATCAAAATACTAGAGGAGAACACAGGCAGCAACCACTATGACTTTGGCCACAGCAACTTCTTACTAGATATGTCTCCAAAGGCAAGGGAAATGAAAGCAAAAATGAACTATTGGGACTTCATCAAGATAAAAGTCTGCACAGCAAAGGGAACAGTCAACAAAACTAAAAGGCAACCTATGAAATTGGAGAAGATATTTGCAAATGACTTAACAGTGAAAGGGATAGTATCCAAAATCTATAAAGAACTTATCAAATTCAACACCCAAAGAACAAAAAATCCAGTCAGGAAATGGGCAGAAGACATGAACAGACATTTCTCCAAAGAAGACATACAAATGGTGAACAGACACATGAGAAAATGCTCCACATCACTGTCATCAGGGAAATACAAATCAAAACCACAATAAGATACCACATTACAGCAGTGAGAATGGCTAAAATTAACAAGAAAGGAAACAACAAATGTTGGCTAGGATGCAGAAAAAGAGGAACTCTCTTACACTCTTGGGAATGAAACTGGTACAGCCTCTCTGGAAATCAACATTGAGTTCCTCAAGTTAAAAATAGAGCTACCCTATGACCCAGCAATTGCACTACTAGGTATTTACCCCAAACATACAAATGTAGTGATCTGAAGGAGCACCTTCATCCCAATGTTCATAACAGCAATGTCTATAATAGCCAAACTGTGGAAAGAGCTGAGATATCCACTGACAGATGAATGGATAAAGAAGATGTGGTATATATGTGTGTGTGTATATACAATGGAATATTACTCAGCCATCAGAAAGGATGAATATTTAACATTTACATCGATGTGGATGGAGCTGTAGGGTATTATGCTGAATGAAATAAGTCAATCAGCGGAAAACAGTTATATGGTTTCACTCATATGTGGAATATAAGAAACAGCACAGAGGATCATAGGAGGAGGGAGGGAAAACTGATTGGGAAGTTATCAGAGAGGGAGAAAATCCCTGAGAGACTATTAACTATAGGAAAAAATACTGAGCATTGCTGGAGGGGAGGTGAGTGGGGAATTGGGTAATTGGGTGATGGGCACATGATATGATGAGCACTGTGTGCTACATGCAACTGATGAATTATTGAACACTACATCTGAAACAAATGACATACTATATATTGACTAATTGAATTTAAATTAAAAAATAAATAAATAATATATATATAATGAGATATTACACGGCCATGAAAAAGAATGTAATCTTGCCATTTGCAATGACCTGGTTGGGACTAGAGGCTATTATACTAAGTGAAATATGTCACTGAGAGAAACAGAAGTACCATATTATTCCACCCATATATGGAACTTAAGAAACAACAAATTAACATAGGGGAAGGGAAGGAAAAATGCAATAAGTTGAAAACAGAGAGGGAGACAAACCATAAGAGACTCTTAACTGTAGGAAACACACTGAGGGTTGCTGGAATCGAGGTGGGTGGGCAGATAGGGTAACTGGGTAATCTGTTTTAAGAAGGGCACTTGAAGTATTGAATACTGGATGCTGTATACAACTGATGAGTCATTAAATTCTATCACTGAAACTAACAATACAGTATATTTTAATATAAAAAATAAATTAAAAACTTTTAAAAACAATATTAAAAATAGGAATAACTGTATAGAGGTAGGGAGAGGAAGTATATGAGAACTCTACTTTTTGCACAATTTTTCTATAATCCTAAAGCTGCTGTAAAAAAATTCTAATTAAAAAAAGTCCTGCTTTTTGGTATATACTGCTATGAAAATGAAATAACAATCCACAACCTGGGAGTGGGGGGGATATTTGCAGAGCACACATATCTCATAAATGACTTGTACCTAGAACATATATAAATAAATCAAAATGTAATAATAAAAAACCAAACAGCATTGAAAAATGAAGAAAAGTTGTAACACTTTACCAAAGAAGGTATACAAATGGAAATTAAGCACATGAAAAGATGTTCAACATCACTGGTTTTAGAGAAATACAAGTTAAGCACACAATGAGATGTCACTACCTCCTTATTAGAATGGCAACAATAAAAATCATTGACATAATCAGAGTTTGGCAAAGATGAAAAATAACTGGAACCCCCATACCTTGTTGCAAATATGACATGGTTCAGCCACTTTGGAAAACAGTTTGGAAGATTTTTTTTATAAGTTTTTATAAGTTCAATAAACTTATAAAACTTAGCAATCCTACTCTTAGGTATTTACCTAAGAAAAATGAAGACATGTGCTCCTACAAAAACCTGTATGTGGATGTTTACAGCAGCTATGTCCATAATCATTAAAATCTCTGTTCCCCAAATGTTCCTCAGTTGGGGAACAGAGAAACAATTTGGGATACATCATACAATGAAATAAACTCAGAATTAAAAAAAGAATAAATTACTAATACATACCACAACACAATGAATCTCTAAGTATGATCTGAAGTAAAAGAAGCAAGAATCAAAAGGCTACATTCTGCATGCTTCCATTTATATGACATTCTGAAAAAGACAAAACTGTGTATGGGAAAACAGATAAGTGGTTGCTAGGGGATAGGGATGAAGGAAGGAGATGGATACAAAGTTGCATGAGGAATCCTTTGGTGATGACATAATTAACTGACATTTTGGTTATGGTGGTCATTAAACAACTATATAAGTTTTTCATAATTTATAGAACTGTACACCTAAAAAGTGTGAATTTCGGTGTATAAATTGTACCATAATAAAACAGAAAATTATTTAGTGCAAAATAAATAAGTGCAGTAAATACTGTTTATGTAAGTTTATAAAACAAAATGCGATATATTTTTATTATTATGTAAATGAATATACAAAGGAGAATATACATTAAATATATAGGTGTGTGTGCTAAAAGGAGATTGGAGAGGTGGATAAATAAAACAGGAGATGAAGTATGAAAAAGACATGCACAGATATGCACAAAGTAAGGGGCAGTGTTTGAATCAATAAGGATGATTAATTCCATCAAGCACTGGGTGTTATATGCAACTAATGAATCATTGAACACTACATCAAAAACTAATGATGTACTACACAGTGACTAATTGAACATAATAATTAAAATAAGAGACATAGTCCAGAAACACAAAAAGGAATGGATATGAATACCAATTAACTTGATACAGTGTAGGAAAAATATAAGTGCATTACTATGACCCAACAATTTCACTTCAGGCTATCTACTTTAGAGACACACTTAAATATAGGCAAAAGGATGCTTCTTGCAGCAGTATTTGAAATGTAAAAAGTTACAAGCTAAGTGTCCACAATGGGAAATGGCAAAATAAATGTAAAGAAAATTATATAATAGTTTTAAAATAATTAGGTGAAGGGTGCCTGGGTGGCTTAGTCTGTTACCGTCTGCCTTCAGCTCAGGTCATGATCTAATCATGGTCTTGGGATCAAGCCCCACAGGGCTACCCGCTCAACAGGGTGTCTGCTTCTCCCTTCTCTCTCTGCTCCTCCCCCCTCTTGTGCTCTCTCTCTCTCTCCAATAAAGAAATCTTAAAAAAATAATTAGGTGAAATTATCTGGGCCAGCATGGGAAAAAATAAAGACAAATTGCCAAATAAAAGACAAAATGCAAAACAATGTGCTCAATATGATCTTATTCATATATTAATTATGAATAAAATGATATTATACATATTTACAGGTATAAATGAATTTTAAAATGCATGAGTAAAGGTCTGAAAGGATCTGCACCAAATTATTAAAAGTGACATCCTCTGGAGGAAGTGATTAGAATTATGAGTTACCATCCAGGAACCTGAGCATTACCCTTAATGCTTAAATAATTTTTGCATGAGTGTACTTTTACAATACTTTGTAATTAAAACTTAATAAAATTTAAACATAAATAATTGCTAACTTTTATTGATACATTTAAATAAAATGTAAAGTTATTATTGTTTTGTTTTAGATTTTATTTATTTGACAGAGAGAACACAAGCAGAGGGAGAGAGAGGGAGAAGCAGGCTCTCTGCTGAGCAAGGAGCCCGATGTGGGACTCGATCCCAGGACCCTGGGATCATGACCCGGGCCGAAGGCAGCCGCTTAACTGACTGAGCCACCCAGGCATCCCTAAAATGTAAAGTTATTAATCAGAAGTAAAGCTATGTTAGATGAACATTGCTTATTAGATTTAAAGTCAATTTTTAATCTGTGACTAGATTGCAAATGTGGTAGGTAAAATTTAAACGCTGACCCCAGATCTCTCCACCCCATGGTGTACATGCCCAGTATAATCCCCTTTTTAATGAATGTGGATAGGTCTGTGGGTATAATGTATATACCTCCCACAATTAGGTTATGGCATATGGCAAAAGGGAAGGGATATTTTCAGATATTATTTAAGTCCCTAACCAGTTGACTTTAAGTTAATTAGGAGAGATACATTGTAGGTGGGCCTGACCTAATCAGATGACTTTTAAAATAGATCTAGAGGTCAGAGTCCTAAAAGACCAGAGATTCTCCTTCCTGTTGGATTTCTGTTGTTGTTGTTTCAAGTTTTTATTTAAATTCTCATTAGTGGGGCACCTGGGTGGCTCAGTCAGTTGAGTGTCTGCCTTCAGTTCAGGTCATGATCCCAGAGTCTGGGGATTGAATCCCACATCAGGATTCCTGCTCAGCAGGGAATCTGCTTCTCCCTCTACCCCTCCTCCCCACTCATGCTCTCTCTCTCTCTCTCTCTCTCTCTCGCTCTCTCAAATAAATAAACAAAATCTTTAAAAAACACTCATTAGTTAACATATACTGTAATATAAGTTTCAGGAGTAGAATTTAGTGATTCATCACACACATGTAACACCCAGGGCTCATCACAAGTGCCCTTTGTAATGCCCATCACCCATTTAGACCCTCCCTGACACAACTCCCCTCCAGAAACACTCAGTTTGTTCTCTATTGTTAAGAGTCCTTTATGGTTTGCCTCCATCCCTTTTTTATTCCCTTACATTCATATTTTTGTTTCTTAAATTCCACATATAAGTGAAATCATATGGTATTTGTCTTTATCTGACATTTCATTTAGCATAATACACTTCAGCTTCATCCATGTTGCTGCAAATGGCAAGATTTCTTTCTTTCTTATGGCTGAATAATATCCCATTATATATATGTATATATACCACATCTTCCTTATCCATCCATCACTTGATGGACATTTGGACTGTTTCAGTAATTTGGCTATTGTTAATAATGCTGCTATCAACTTCAGGGTGAATGTGCCCCTCTGAATCAGCATTTTTGTACTCTATGGGTAAATACCTACTAGTAAAATTTCAGCGTCCTAGGGTAGTTCAATTTTTAACTTTCTGAGAAACCTCCATACTGTTTTCCAGAGTGGCTACACAGGTTGCATTCCCACCAATAGTACAAGAGAGTTCCCCTTTCTCCAAATCCTTGCTAACATCTGTTGTTTCCTATGTTGTTAATTTTAGCTACTCTGACGAGTGTGAGATGGTATCTTATTGTGGTTTTGATTTGTATTTCCCTGATTATGAGTGATGTTGAGCATCTTTTCATGTGTCTGTTAGCCATCTATATGTCTTCTTTGGAAAAATGTCTATTCATGTCTTCTACCCATTACTTTACCGGATTATTTGGGGTTTTTTGTTGTTGTTTTTGTTGTTTTTTTGGTGTCGAGTATGATAAGTTCTTTACACATTTTGTATACTAACCCTTTATCAGATATGTCATTTGTAAACATCTCCCATTTTGTAGGTTGCCTTTTAGTTTTGTTGTTTCCCTCACTGTGCAGAAGTTTTTATCTTGATAAAGTTCCAATAGTTCATTTTTGCTTTTGTTTCCATTGCTGCCAGAGACATGTCTAATAAGAAGTTGCTACAGCCGAGAGCAAAGAAGTTGCTGCCTGGCTTCTCCTCTAGGATTTTGATGGTTTCCTGACTCACATTTAGGTCATTCATCCATTTTGAATTTATTTTTGTTTACGATATAAGAAAATGATCCAGTTTCCTTCTTCTGCATATTGCTATGCAGTTTTCCCAACACCATTTCTTTTTTTTTAAAGATTTTATTTATTTATTTGACAGAGACAGACAGTGAGAGCAGGAAACAAGCAGGGGGAGTGGGAGAGGGAGAAGCAGGCTTCCCGCTGAGCAGGGAGCCCGATGTGGGACTCGATCCCAGGACTCTGGGATCATGACCTGAGCCGAAGGCAGACGCTTAACGACTGAGCCACCCAGGTGCCCCCAACACCATTTCTTGAAGAACCTGTCTTTTTGCCATTGGATATTCTTTCCTGATTTGTCAAAGTTAGTTGACCATATATTTGTGGGTCCATTTCTGGGTTTTCTATTCTGTTCCATTGATCTGTGTGTCTGTTTTTGTGCCATCTACTATCTTGATGACTACAGCTTTTTAATACAGCTTGAAGCCCAGAACTGTGATGCCACCACTTTGCTTTTCTTTTTCAAGATTCTTTGGTTATTTGGGAACTTTTCTGGTTCCACACAAATTTTAGGATTGTTGGTTCTCACTCTGTGAAAAATCCTAGTGGTAGTTTGATAAGGATTGGTTTAAATGTGTAGATTCCTTTGGGCACTGTAGACATATTAAAATTACTTGTTCTTCCAATCAATAATCATGGAATGTTTTTTCATTTCTTTTTTTAAAAGATTATTTATTTATTTGATGTGGAGGGGAGAGAGAGCACAAGGAGGCAGAGCAGGAGGCAGAGTGAGAGGGAGAAGCAGACTCCCTGCTGAGCAGAGAGCCTGACATGGGACTTGATCCCAGGACCTTGGGATCATGACCTTAGCCAAAGGCAGTCACTTAACTGACTGAGCCACCAGGTGCCCCTGTTTTCCCATTTCTTTGTGTCATTTTCAATTCCTTTCATATGTGTTCTGTAGTTTTCAGAGCACAAATCTTTTACCTCTTGGGTTAGTCTTATTCCTAGGTATCTCATTTTTTGGGGGGGTGGGTGTAATTGTAAATGGGATAAATTCCTTGATTTCCCTTTCTGCTGTTTCATTATTGGTTTACAGATTTCTGCACGTTGATTTTGTTTCCCGGGACTCTGCTGAGTTCACCTATTAGTTCCAGAAATTTTTTGGTGGAATCTTTCAGTCTTTCTATAGAGAGTATCATGTCATCTGCAAAGAAGAAAGTTTGACTTCTTCCTTGCTGAATTTTTAGAAAAATTATTCACTTATTTTAGAGAGAGAGAGAATGAGCAGGAGGGGCAGAGGGAGAGGGAAAGATAATCTCAAGTAGGCTCCACACTGAGTGCAGAGCCCTACACAGGGTTCAGTCTCATGTGCCTGAGATCACGACCTGAGCTGAAGCAAAGAGTAAGACACTTAGCCAACTGCCCCACCCACGAGCCTCTTCATTGTTGATTTTGATGGATTTTATTTCTTTTTGATGTCTGATTGCTGAGGGTAGGACTTCCAGTACTATGTTAAATAACAATCATGAGAGTGGACATCCTTGTTTTCTTCCTCACCATAGGAGTAAAGCTCTCCATTTTGCCCCATTGAGGATGATATTAGCTGTGTCTTTTGTATATGGCCTTTATGATGTATGATGTTGAAGTATGTTCCCTCTATCCCCACTTTGTTGAGATATCAAGAATGGATGCTGTACTTTGTCAAATGTTTTTATTGCCTCTATTGAGAGGATCATATTGTTCTTATCCTTCCTTTTATGAATGTGGTGTATCACATTGATTTGCAAATATTGAACCAGCCCTGCTGCCCCACTTGATAAATCCTACTTGATCATGGTGAATAATCCTTTTAATGTAAGATGTTCTTTAACCTCCATGTATTTGAGGTCTTTCCAAATTTCTTCTTGTAGTTGACTTTAAGTGTCATAGCACTGTGGTCTGAAAATATGGATGTTATGATCTCAGACTTTTTGTACTTGTTGAGAGCTGATTTGTGAACCAGTATGCAAGCTATTCTGGAGAATGTTCCATGTGCACTTTGAAATAATGTGTATTCTGCTGCTTTAGGATGAAATGCTCTGATTATATCTGTTAAGTCCATCTGGTCTAGTGTGTCATTCAAAGCCATTGTTTCCTTGTTGATTTTCTGCTTAGATGATCTGTCCATTAATGTAAGTAGGGTGTAAAAGTCCCCTACAATTATTGTGTTATTATCAATGAGTTCCTTTTTGTTTCTTATGTATTGATTTGTATATTTGGCTGTTTCCAAGTTGGGAGCATAAATATTTACAATTGTTAGATCTCCTTATTGGATAGATCCCTTAATTATTATAAATTGTTCTTCTTCATCTCTTTTTACAGTTTTGGTTTAAAATCTAGCTTATCTGATATAAGTATGGCTACTCTGGCTTTCTTTCAACTCCATACCATGATAAATGGTTCTCCATATCCTCACTTTCATTCTATAGGTATTTTTAGATTTAAAGCAGGTCTCTTGTAGGCAGCATGTAGATGAGTCTTATTTTTCTTATCCATTCTGATACCCTATGTCTTTTGATTGGAGCATTTAGTCCATTTATATTCAGAATGATTACTGAAAGATATGAACTTAGGGCCATTGTTTTAGTTGTAAAGTTGTTGTTTCTGGAGATTTTCTGTGTTCCTTTCTAGTCTTTGTTGGTTTTAGTCTTACTTTCAAATTCAAAGAGTTCCCTTTAATATTTCTTGCAGGGCTGGTTTAGTGGTCACGGACTCCCTTACTTTTTGTTTGTCTGGAAAACTCATTCAATTCTGAATCTCAGCTTTGTAGGGTAAAGTGTTCTTGGCTGCATATTTTTTCCCATTCAGCATGTTGAATATATCTTGGAACTCCCTTCTGGCTTACCAAGTTTCTGTGAAGATGTCTCCTGCTAAACTTATTTATCTTCCCTAGTAAGTTAATGATTTTTTTTTCACTTGACACTTTTAGGATTTTTTCCTTATCTCTGTATCTTGCTAATTTATTTACATGTCTTGTGTGGGCCTCCTTTGGTCGATTTTATTGGGAGTTCTTGGTAGCTCCTGGATTTGGATGTCTGTTTCCTTCCCAAGATTAGGGAAATTTTCAGGTATAATTTGCTCAAATAAACCTTTTGTCCCCTTTTCTGTCTCTTCTGCTTCTGGGTTTCATAAGATAAGAATGTTATACTTTATGGATTAACTAAGTTCCCTAAGTCTACATTTGTGATTCAATATTTTTCTTTCCCTTTTCTCTTCAGTTTCCTTTTTTCCCCCATAATTTTACCTTCTATATCACTTATTCATTCTTCTGCTTCTTCAATCCTTGTAGTCATTATATCCAGCTGGTTTCATATCTTGGTCATAGCATTTTTTTTTTTTATTTTGGCCTGACTAGTTTTCAGATCTTTTATATCCTTGGTAAGGTACTCCATAGTGTCTTCTATGCTTTTCTCAAGCCCATCTAGTATCCTTATGATTGTTGGTTTAAATTCTGGATCAGGCATATTAGTTATATCTGTTTCGTTGAGATCTCTGGTTATCACCTTTCTTGTTATTTCTTTTGGGATATATTCCCCTGTCTTGGCATTTTGACTATATCTCTGTCTTCTCTATGTTAGGAAACCTGTTATGTTTCCTGCTCCTAAGAATAATGGCTTTATGAAAAATAGGTCATATACTATCCAGGGCCTGGTGCTTCAGGAAGTGTTTCTGGTGTGTGCTGTATGCACTCTATTGTGTTTTGGCTGCTCTTTCCCTCAGGTCAGTCCTCTGCAGCATTTCTCCTTGCCTGCCATGGGGATTGTTTAGACCTTGTCTATGGTGTGCAACATTTTAAATAGTTATGCTCTGGTCTGCTTGTTAAGATAAGCCTGATCCTATTTCCACTAGAGCTGAAGCTTTTTAGCACTCTATGGCCAGTAGATTTGGTACATGTGAGGGGGTTCATGCTGGTCTTCCTGGAGAGAGGCCTGCTGCTGCTCTGGCTCTCAGGCATATTTGCCCTAGTACAGAAACACCTGCAGAGTGCAAGGATATGGGGCTTGGTGTAAGCAGCTCAACCCTCCACCGTGGGCAATGTGCTGCTCACTGAAGTTTGTCCATGCTGATTGACAAGGAAGAAAAATGGTACCAACTCGTTCCCTCATCCTGCTGTCCAAGAAGCCCTCACAGAAGAGTGAACAATCTTCCCTCAAGTGTCCCAGGGATTCCTCAGATACCTGCCTTCACCCGGTGTCCTGGCTGTCTTCCCACTCTGCAGCATAGTGCTCCTGTTTAACTCAGGCACATTGGCTGAGTTTCAAAACTCCAAATTTTAGGGACCTGGTGTGGTGTGGACCCATGCACATCCTTTGGCAGAGGGTCTTGCCACTCTGAGTTTGGTGCCAGCTTGTCCATTAGGGTAGTCACACAAATGCACAGGAGCTTGGAGTTTATAGTAAAGCACAGCAAAATACCAACATCCACATTAGCTGCCTTCAGCAGGTGCCTCTGCCCCTATGCTAAGGAACAGGGCATTGAAATGTCACCTACCAGCTCTTTTGTACCCTGAGAGGCAGTGCCATTTTCCCCAAATGCACCCCAAGAAGTGTAACTGGTCTCTCAGTGCAGCCTGGGACATCCTCAGACTACACTGTCCATTCCTGGTCCTCTGCCCTCCTCCACAGGAGCACCACTTCACCCACTGACCTCACACCAGCCATGGCATGGACTTCTAAAACTTGTCTTTGAGTTCTGCTGGTTGTAAAAAACTCACGATAATCAGCCCCTCCCATTTTCCCAGTGGGGAAAATAATCAGTCCCTCTCATTTTCCCCCAGTGGTTTTGGGGAAGTGTTTTTCTTGTGCAATCCCCTGTGCTCTGCTCTCTCTCTCCCTCTCATCTCTCCATGATCAGGGCTTCCTCTCCTCTGCAGCAGCCATGATTCTTTTTTCCCTCACATCACATCTCTGCATCTCCTACCTTCCACAATGTGGCCTCTCTTCTCCCTCTAGTTTTGCAGTTAGTTCTCTTAGTCCTCAGATCAATTTCTTGGCTGTTCAGAATGATTTAGTATTTATCTAGCTGTGTTCAAAAGATGAGGCAAACATAGTGTCCCCATCTTAACCTACACCCCCTCCTTCCTGCTGACTTTGAAGAAGTAAGCCACCATAAGTTCTATAGCTGCAAAAAATTAATTCCACTAACAATCACATGAGCTTAGAAGAGATTGCTGAGCTTTAGAGGAAATTTCAGCCCCAGCAGACCACTTGATTGCAGCCTTAGAGGACCCTAAGCAGGGCACCCCGCTAAACTATGCCCAGATTCCTGACCCAAGGAAACTGTATGAAAATAAATGTATATTGCTTTAAGCTGCTAAATTTGTGCTAATTTCTTATACAGCAATAGAAAACTAATACAGAGCTCTATAGTTATATGCCTTCCTCCTACTAAATTGTAAATGTGGAGTTTGTGTTTAGAATGGTCTGTGTCTTATTCATCTTTTTTTCCTGGCATTTAGTATCATCATGGTATCATGTATTCAGTAAATGTTTCCTAAATGAATATTTATTCTTATGTACTAAATTAGGTAATTTAAAACTGAAGTTTAGGGATGCTTGGGTGGCTTAGTCAGTTGAGCATCTGCCTTTGGCTCGGGTCATGATCCCAGGGTCCTGGGATTTAGTCCCATACCAGGCTCCTTGCTCCACAGGGAACCTGCTTCTCCCTCTGCCTCCTCTCCACGTGCTTGTGCTCTCTCTCTCTCTCTGACAAATAAATAAATTATAAATAATCTTTAAAAAATAAATAAAACTGAAGTTTACATATGTTCTGATCTATTTAACCTCTCCAATACAGAAATTTTTAGGAAATTAATAAAGTGTTTGTACTTATTAATCTACAACTATTATTTAGGGACAGCATCTGGCTTGTGTCAAGCATGTTAGACTAGGATTTAGGAGGCTTATATTCTAGTCCCAGATCTGCAATAAATAGCTGTGTTACCAAGGAAATTACTTCTCCAGCTATGTGTCTTCTTTGGTCCTCAGCTTCCTCATTTGTAATAAAAAAAAGTCAGACTGGGAGATCTCAAAGTCCCTGATTGTTAGGGACTTTAGCTTTAAGTTTAAGCTACTCAGTCTCTCAGTTAAAAGAGAAAGGTCAGAAAAGCTTCTTTATCTTCCATTGGTGGTTGTGAAATTGACTGGAAATTAGATAAATATGAAAATGCTACAAAAAGGGAAAGTATTGTTATGGCAATCTTACAATTTCAGAGAGATGACAGAAAGATGAACACAGCATTTTTATAAAGCCAGTATTTTTAAACATACATAAATACATACACACATACGTACATACAGTGAAGGAAAATGTCAAGTATATTCAGGACAGCCCACTGAATAATTCCTGAAACTAGCACAATTTTATTCATAAACTTTTTTGATTTTGTAATCAAAAGACATTGAAAAACTTTCCACAGATTCAAATCTGAACTCAAGCTTTCAAACACGGGCTTATGTTGTCAAATTAGAATTTTGGTTGTGTTGTATTATTATTATAACTTCTAATAATGAAGGACATACCTTAGTAACTTTACAGTTGAAGCTTCCTGTTACACTCTGCTTAGCAACCAGGCCTTCTTGCCTAAACACTTCTTTTCAGGAGAATCACGACTGAATGACAGGACAAAAAACAATTCAAGAGAGTAAGTGTTGAAAATATCTGTATTTTGTTTAAAAAGGCAATAAAATTTTTAATTCATAAAAAGAACATATAGAATACCAAACAAGTTATTTGTAAACTTGGGATAATTTTATAAGTAGGTTAAAAAGAGTTATCCTATTGTTTTTAAAAGTACTTATTTTTTATGTATTTTATTTATTTTTAAAATTATTTCAGCTATTATGACTACATTGAACAAATTTATCTTATTTTGATATTCAAAACACCTCACTATTATACTAAAGACTTAATTATGCACTGATACTAATATTTTTTAGAAATTCAACCATTCAACTGTTAAATAACAAAAATTCAAATAGTAAATTTAAAAAATCTAATTGTCCTTATTAATCAATTCATGAATTTGGCAACAGCCCATCTAGCAAGTAGAGAGGATCTCCAAAAGACTACAGAAAAGGAATAGTTTTTAATGATAGAGGGGGAGTGGGAAAAAGGAAACTATTGGCAAAGAATCCATTGTTTTAGGCAAGGTTGCCCTCTTAATGGAAAGAAAAGGGGTCTATCAGTAAATTTCCTGGTGCTAACCAGGAAATTCCTGTGTTGATGGGTTAAAGATTACCTTTCTAGGGGGTTGAAACTGAAGTTAGGTTAGGTATTAAATCTTAGTTTACTGACTTGGGGCCTTAACCTAATTGATGCCATTTTGTCCTGTGGTTTTCTTTTTAACAATCTTCTTTTTTGATGAGACTCTCAGCTTAACTGAGAGGTGTGATAATCTAAGACATTACGACCACTCTCAGCTAGCTCCATAGTTCTCAGGGCTTTTTTTGATCCTTTGTGTGATATTCACAGGTCATAATGTTTTTGCTCAAAGTATGTGACATTCACAGGTTATGACTTTAGGTTCAAAATTTTTAAGTCATTTGTCCTTTTTGTTCCTCTTTTAATGTTCCAATCTTAGGGAGGTCATTTGCTTTTGGTTAGCTGCTGCAAACATACACTTAAACCTTTTGAGAGAATATAGTGCACCAGGGGGATTATTATGATTGCTATAAGCAGAATAATTCTCAATCTTTGGAGTGCATTTTGAAACCAATGTCATCAGGACCCGAACCAATCAAAATCAAATATATCAAAGAAAGACCCCACTGAAGGAATCACTTTTTTAGGACAAGTAGCTTGTTCAGTGATCTCATGTAATTGAGTTTCCACATCCCCAAAAGTGTTAATCCAGGTGCAGCAAGTGATGTTGTCTACAGTAGATACTTCCTTGTTTAGCTAAAAGATAATCAAGGGCTATTCTATTATCAAGAATAACTGACCAGAGTCTGAGAATTTTAGGGAAGCTATTGCTTTAGCAGCAGGTTTTGAAACAATTCTAAAAATCAAGGTAAATTTCTGGGGCACTTGGGTGGCACAGTTGGTTAAGTGACTTTGGTTTCAGCTCAGGTCATGATCTCAGGGTCATGAGACGGAGAAGCACATTGGGCTCCAAACTCAATATGGAGTCTGCTTGGGTTTCTCTCTCCCTCTCCCCCTGATTCTTCTCCTTGTGCATGTGCTCTATCTCTCAAATAAATAAATCTTTTAAAAAAAGAATTAAGGTAAATTTTTTTATCATAGCCTCATTTACACTTACCCCTACCCAGGCAAGTAGTGACCTGCCCAAAGGAGTAAATCCTGAATCATGAAAGCCTCCTAGGAGGTCCTTTCCAACTTGATGATGCCAATTTGGGGAAGTTGACTAATGAGATGTCTTATTTTGCTTGTGAAAAATTAGGGGCACAGTTAGCTTTTCTCTTAGCCTGCATTAAAAGGTCACCAAATTCCAAAGATTACCCTCCTTAGCTATGATCCAAGAGATAGAGATGAAGGCATTATCTTTCTAGGCCAATGCCAGAGTAAAGGTGAGGAAAAGAAGGAGGAATGGGTTTCATGCTTAGTTAAAGTATGAGGTCTTAATCCATTGTTTGAGTGGAAGCAGTCTACCTTGACACCAGATACTTCTACTTCTTTCTTGTCAACTTCATTCAGAGGTTTCCAGCAGGACACAGGTCCAGGTGTCAAGTGGAGCCTTTTGTGTGTGTGTGTGTGTGTGTGTGTGTGTGTGTGTGTGTGTGTGTGTGTGTGTGTGTGATGTATACACAAGGCTCAATACCTTTTAGTTTGCAGCAGTGTTAGTCATCAGGACCACCTGGTAAGTTTCCTTCCAATGGGACTTGGGGGTTGTCTTCTGCTGATAATGCTTCCAGAACACCTAATCATGAGGCTCTAAACTGTGACCAACAGGGTTCTATGAATTGAGATCTAGTAAGGCTTCTTTAACTTATTGATGATAGTCTTGAGTATAAGACATTAGACACTTACAGTAAATGATCATAGTAGCATAAGACAACAAGGGATCAAGCAGAAGGTGGTATACTGATAGAATTTCAAGAAGTTTGTATGGTTTTTGTTAAGGCTTGTGTGATTTTCCCGGGGAAGTGGGTTCCTCAATCACCAGAAATTATAGAAGGTATATTCCAAGTGGGAAATATATTTTTAACAGTTTTTTTTTTCCATTGTGAGGGCATCAGCCTTGTGGCAGGGAAAGGCTTCAAACCATCTGGAAAACATACAAACAAAAACAAGTACATATTGCTAACCCTTATTAGGTGGCAATTGAAGGAAATCTAGCTGCAGGTGTTTAAGTGTCCAGAGAGAGGAAATCTGAGGCCTCTGGGAACAAAAACAGTTTCTCCAGGATTATGGACCTAACAAGACAGACTTTGTTGGTAGACTGTTTTTGCAATATTATAAAAGTCTCTGTACCCATGTATATTTATAATTTGAGACATCTTAAATTCCATATGTTGGTGAAGAAATGTAAAAGACACAAAATGGGTTTTATCAGAAAGCTAAGAAGAATCAACTGGTTGTCTTGGACTTCCCATAGCCCAGACTGTCCACTGAATTTGCAACCATTATTTACTTATCTTAATTTCTCTGATTAAGGAGCAGACTACTGCCATGTTTCAAGGACATCAGGATGGCAAAATTTGGCAATCAAGGGTCATTTTTTTAAAAGCAGAATGGATTTTATTCAATGTGCCACAATCTTACAAAGAAAACTTAGTATTAATTCTTGTTTGGCAATGTTTCCCATGTAATTTAACATATCAAATAAATCTAATTAGTTTAGCAAATCCTTTGGAATGTTCCAGGTCGAAAAGACTCAAGCCGATCAAAACTCTAGAAAAACCTTTTGTCTTGTTAACAGAGAGAAAAGCAAATTCTAATTTTGTACCAGGTTATTTTTGATATTAGCATTTATGTATTCCAATCTTAGTCCTTGATCACACATAACATTTCCTTTTAGAGATCATTTTTTTCACAAACTTTTTAAAACCTTTTTTTTTTTTTTTTACATATTTGGATAGAACCAGCCTCATTTTAGGATAAAATAACTTTTTTCCCCCTCAATAAAAATGTATTTTCATTCCTCATACTTCTTTTTTTTTTAACCAAAAACACACATCTTATTTTCCTTGTATAGAGAGTTGTTTCCCTTATTAGAATGTTTTTAACTCTTAGGAACCTTAATTTCTAGTGAAAACTAATAAGTAAGCAATTGTGAATTGTCTGTTGCACCAGTATTCCTTAGGTTGGCAAATTGATGAATACATTTTATAACTTTGAGAAATATACTTTTTCAAAGTAAAATCTTTTAATAGAGCACAAAACTTGTTTACTAACAGACCCAAATTTATCTTGAGTTTCTCTGTAATAAAGAAGTCAAAAGTAGATAAATCTATGCTCAGTAGTTACTGTATCATTATTTTATCCTATTTGGAAATGATCTAGTTATTTAATGAATTTAACTTGATTTGTCATTTAACCTAACTCAGCAAAATTTTAAGGTTTCAGGTTATCAAAAATATTTGGGAGACTATCAAAAACTTTACCTAAATTAAAAAGATGTATTTTTTACACCTAATTAATTTGCTTGTTCTTAACAGTTATGCTTAGATTACCCAAAAAAAATTCATGAGATATTAAACTCATTTTCCTGAGCCAGATTTTTAAAAAAAGCATTTTGTTACAGAGATTACATCAACTCACCTGACTTTTGGTATACCAAGGCAGAATAAAAGTTTTAATTTTAATGCTGATAACTCTAAAGACATATCTATTTTAATTAAACCAATAAATATTTTCCCTTATTTTCAAGTCCCTTTGAACTTGAATAAAATTTTAATTTTTATCTTTCTAAAAGTTTTAGAATGCCCAATCTTTATAAGTGCTTGCCTTTAAACCAACTAAACAGAGTTCTTTGACAAATTAATTTTAGCTATACAATCTGGAGGTAAAAAAATACCTCACATTTACAACATTATATATATATATATATATATGCAACATTTTATATATACACACACACACATCAAAGACAGAGGTAAAGACCTTATATTTACTAATATTTGTAAAGAAGATTTTAAGATTTGTATTTGTCCCTGAAATTCATCTTAGGAGACTATTAGAGTTTGGGCACAAGAGCCTTTTTATCAGTTTGAATTTTAAAAAGGACTTTGTCCCTTTTTCCCCCTTTAGTTTCATGTGACTGTGGGTTTTGTTACCTTTCAAAGACATAATAACATATATAACTTTAATGGACAGAAAGAATGTAAGTTTTTCCAGGAAAGACTTCGGTTTTTTAAAGCCAATAATTAACAAGTCATTTAAGAAAAATAGGGGAAGTTAAGGGATTCATAAAGAAATGGGTGAACTTTGAATTGCTTTTAGAGCTGCATCTCTGGTTCTGTAAAGATCTGTAAGATAAGGAAAATTGCTTTCATGCCCCCCCAAAGAATTGGGTTGTAACTTAAATGGCATCATAGGTTGATCCACCTATTCAACTATATTATCCTCAATTTGCTTTTTACCCTCTGGCTACATAGTTCTAATTTTAAATATTTCTGGCTGTATTGAATAACCCCTCTTTGGTGTAAGAGGGGTCCTCAAAGAGGGTATGGAGGATATTACATCCCCCAAATCCACAGTAACTCCCAATGATAGTCAAATGAACGAAGTAACAACCTGCATATCCTAGGCAGGCAGAAAGCCAAGTTACACAAATGAGACTGATGTGGGAAACAAGCAAGAAAATAGCTGTCTCTGGGAGAGGATCAATAAGCCATGGGTCTGGATTTGGAAAGGAAGGGGCAGTGTGAAATTTTATTTTCCTCTCAACTGGGTGCTACAGTGCTACAGAGATCTGGAAGAACAGATTCTGGTAAGAATTTACACCGTTTTCTGCCTTCTGCCAATTTTTCTAAAATATCCTTTGCAGGCTCTGGTATTTTTCAGTTTCCCCTTTAAATAATAATTCCCTTTAATAATAATTCCCCTGTTTAATAAGATAACAAAGCACTTGACCAGAAAATTCCTGTTTTGACGACCATGGGAATTGCCCATATGGGGGCCCTCTTTTGAAAGTAGACATGGGGGTGTCTGTAAGGCAAGTAACTTGGCAGTCTTTTGTTTACAGTGTGCAGCCTTTTTAGAAGGGAAAACATTAGAGGATCAGTAGGATGAGTACTCAAAGGATAGAGAGGAGCAGTCGGATTTTTGTCATTCTTATAGTCTTTTGGTTTAGGTGCCTCTTACATCTTTAATTTTTCATTAGCTTCTTCAATGAATCATTTAATGAAACTACTTTGAAATTTTGAAAACTTTTGGAGGCTTCTGCTTGCCAATTTAAACAGGTATTCCACTCTGTTTAATTTGGAGACCCTTGTTTTTAACTGAACTTAAGTGATCTTATCTAATTGGAACATTCCAAATAATGGTTATTATATTTCTAGGTTGTAATTCTCCTGAATTACAGGAAACACCTTGGTAGGATGCTGGCCACAAATTAAGTTAACCCACATTTTTTTTATTCAAGTATAATATGTTATATTAGTTTCAGGTGTTAAATATAATGATTCAACAATTCTATACATTGCTCAGTGCTCATCACCATAAATGCATTCTTAGTCCTCTTCACCTATTTCACCCATACCCACCATCCTGCCATCTGGCAACCTCCACTTTCCTCTCTATATTTAAGAGTCTTTTTTTGTTTGTCTCTTTTTTCCTTTACTTCTTTGTTTTGTTTCTTAAATTCCACATATGAGTAAAATCATATGGTATTGGTCTTTTCCTGACTTATTTCACTTAGCATTATACCCACAAGATCCATCCATGTTGTTGCAAATGCAACATTTCATTCTTTTTTATGAATGAGTAATGTTCCAATGCATATATACATACCAGTTTTCTTTATCCATTCGTCAGTGGATGGACACTTGGATTGTTTCCATATCTTAGCTATTGTAAATAAAGCTGCAATAAACATAGGAGTGTATATATCTTTTCAAATAAATGTTTTCATTTTCTTTGTGTAAATACCCAGTAGTGGATTTACTGGCTTATATGGCAATTCTATTCTTAATATTTTGAGGAGCCTCCATACTATTTTCCACAGTGGCTGCACCTACTTTAATTCCCAAGAAGAGTACAAAAGGGTTTTTTTTTTCATTCACATTCTCACCAACACTTCTTATTGACTTATTATCTTGACTTTTTTTTATTTTAGCCATTCTGACAGGTGTGAGATAATATGTCATTATTGTTTTGATTTGTAATTCCTTGATGATTAGTGATATTGAGCTTCTTTCTATTTGTATGTTGGCCATCTGTATGTCCTTTTTGAAAAATGTCTATTCATGTCCTCTGCCCATTTTTCAATTTGACTGCATGATTTTCTTTATATTTTTTTGGATATTAACTCCTTATCAGATAAATTATTTGCAGATATCTTCTCACATTCAGTAGGTTGCCTTTTGTTGTGCAAAAACTTTTTATTTTGGTATAGTTCCAATACTTTAACTTTGCTTTTGCTGCCCATGCTAGAAACATATATAGAAAAATGTTTATATGGTTCATGTCAAAGAGACTGGCAGTACTCTATTGTTTTCTTCTAGGAAATTTATGGTTTCAGGTCTCACATTTAGGTCTTTAATCTATCTTGAGTTTCTTTTTGTGTATGGTATAAAAAATTAGTCCAGTTTCATTACTTTGCATGTAGCTGTTTAGTTTTCCCAACATCATTTGTTGAAGAGATTGACTTTTTCCTATTGTACATCTTGCCTCTTTTGTTGCAGATTAATTGGCGATATAATCATGGGTTTATTTCTGGATTCTGTATTCAGTTCAATTGATCTATGCATCTATTTTTGTGCCGGTACCATACTGTTTTCATTACTACAACTTTGTAGTACACATTGAAATCTGGTATTGTGATATCTCCAGTTTTGTTTTTCTTTTACAAGATTGCTTTAGCTATTTGAGTTTTTTTGAGATTCCATACAAATTTTAAGATTATCTGTTCTACTTCTGTGACAAATGCTGCTGGTATTTTGATAGGGATTGCATTAAATCCATAGATTGCTTTGGGTAGTATAGACATTTTCAAAATATTGGTTTTCACAATCCACGAACATAGAATATCTTCCCATTTATTTGTGTCATTTTCAATTTCTTTCATCAATGTTTTATAGTTTTTGGAGTACAGGTCTTTCACCTCCTTAGCTGAGTTTATTCCTAAATATTTCATTCCTTTTTTGCAATTGCAAATGGGATTGTTTTCTTAGTTTCTTTTTCAGCTACCTCATTATTAGTTTATAGAAATGCAATAGATTTCTGTATGTGAATTGTGTATCCTGCGACTTTACCGAATTTCAGTTTCAGTAGATGTTTGGTAGAATCTTTATGGTTTTCTATATATAGTATCATGTCATTGGTAAATAGTGAAGGTTTTACTTCTTCCTTACCAATTTGATATCTTTTTTTTTCCTTCTCTGATAGCTGTGGCTAGAACTTCCAGTGCTATGTTAAATAAAAGCGGAGAGAGTGGACATCTTTGTCTTCTTCCTGATGTTAGAGGAAAAGCTCTTAGTTTTACAGCACTGAATATGATGATAGCTGTGGGTTTTTCATATATTGCCTTTATGTTGAAATAGGTTCCCTGTAAGCTTATTTCGTTGAGAGTTTTTATAATAAATGGATATTGTGCTTTTTCAAATGCTTTTCAAGCATCTATTAAAATTATCATGTTTTATTTCCTTTTGATATGATGTATCATGTTGATTGATTTGCAATATTTATCCACATTTGTATCTCTGGAATAAATTCCACTTGGTTATGGTGAGTGATTTTTAAAATGTATTGTTAGATTTGGTTTCCCAATATTTCGTTGAAGATTTTTTATATATGCTCATTAGAGATACTGGCCTGTAGTTTTCTTTTTTTTGTGGGGTCTTTAATTTTGGTATCAGGGTAATGTTGGCCTCAGAGAATAAATTTAGAAGCTTTCTTTCCTCTTCTATTTTTTGGAATCATTTGAGAATAAGAGTTATTCTTCTTTAAATGTTTGGTAGAATTTACCTATGAAGCCATCTGGTCCTGCACTTTAATTGTTGGAAATTTTTTGATTACTGAATCAGTTTAATTGCTAGTCATTGATGTGTTCAAATTTTTTAAATTTCTTTCTGATTCAGTTTTGGGAGGTTATGTTTCTAGGAATTTATCCATTTGCTCTAGGTTGCCCAATTATTTTGTATATAATTTTAAAAAATTCTTTGTATTTCTTTGCCAAACAGTTGGCATATAATTTTCCATAATTCTTTGTGTTTCCATGGTTCCAGTTGTTATTTCTTCTCTTTCATATCTGGTTTTATTTGAGTCCAGTCCCCCACCCTTTTATTGATGAGTTTGCTAAAGGCTTGTCAATTTTGTTGATCTTTTCAAGGAACCAGTTCTTGGTTTCATTGTTCTGTTTATTGTATTTTTAGCCTCTATTTCATTTATTTTTGCTCTAATCTTTATTATTTCCTTCCTTTTACTGGCTTTGAGCTTTGTGTTTTCTCCTTTTTCTAACTCTGTTACCTGTAAAGTTAGGTTGTTTATTGGACATTTCTCTTGCTTCTTGAGGTGGGTCCATATTGCTATAATCTTTCCTCTTAGAATAGCTTTTGCTTCATTCCTAAGGTTTTGAATGATTATGTTTTGATTTTCATTTGTCTCCATGTATTTTTTATTTCCTCTCTGATTTCTTGGTTGGCCCATTCATTGTTTAGTAACATGTAATTTAGCCTCCATGTATTTGTATTCTTTCCAGATTTTTTCTTGTAATTGAATATTAGTTTCATAACTTTGTGGTTGGAAAGAATGCATGACATTATTTTAATTTTTTTGAATTTGTTGAGATTTGTTTTGTGGTCCAACATGTGATCTATTCTGGAAGCTGTTACATATGCACTTGAAAATAATATGTATTCTGTTGTTTTGGGGTGAAATGTTCTGAATATGTGTGTTAAATCTATCCAGTCCAGTGTGTCATTCAAAGCCACTGTTTCTTTGTTGATTTTCTGTCTGGATGATCTACCCATTGATGTATCATGGGTGTTAAAGTCCCCTAATACTATTGCATTACTACTGATTTCTTCCTTTATGGCTGTTAATATTTGCTTTATGTGTTTGGGGGCTCCCATGTTGGGTGCATAAGTATTTACAATTGTTATATCTTCTTGGATTGTACCTTTTATAATTATGTAGTATCCTTCTTTGTCTTTTGTTATAGTTTTTGCTTTATTTTGTCTGCTACAAGTATTGTATTGTATTGTATTGTATTGTACTGTATTACTTCAACTTTATTTCACTTCCATTTGTATGATGTTTTTCCATCCCTTCACTTTTAATCTGCATGTGTCTTTCAGCTTCCAATGGTTCTCTTGAAGGCACCATATAGATAGATCTTGTTTTTTTTTATCCATTTAGTCACCCAATATCTTTTGATTGGATTATTTAATCTATTTACATCCAAAGTAATTACTGATGGGTATGTACTTATTGCTATTTTGTTGTTTGTTTTGCAGTTGTTTTTGTAGTTATTCTCTGTTACTTTTTCCCTGCTCTTGCTTGATGACTTTCTTTAGTGATATGCTTGCATTCTTTTCTCTTTATTTTTTGAATACTTTTGCAGGTTTTTGCTTTATGGTTACCATTAGGTTAATATATAACATCTTATTCATACAGCAGTCCATATTAAGTTGATGGTCACTTAAGTTTAAACCCATTCTAAAGCACTAAATTATCTCCTTTCCCATGTTTTATATATATGATTTCATAATTTGCATACTTTAATTTTGAAAACCCCTGGTTTCTATTTATAGATAGAATTGATTTTACTGCTTTTTGCTTTAATCCCCATAATGATTTTATAAATCATTAATCTACTATTTTGATTATGTTTGCATGTAATTGTGAAATTTTTTCCTTTTCTAATTTTTACTCTTATGACCTTTTCTTTCCACTTAGAGAATTCCCTTTAATATTTCTTGTAAGGCTGGTTTACTGATGATAACATCTTTTCCCTTTTGTTTGTCTAGGAAACTCTTTATCTCTCCTATTCTGAATGATAACCTTACTGGAGAGAGTATTCTTGGTTGCAGATTTTTACTTTCAGCACTTTGAATATATCATGCCATTTTCTTCTGGTCTGCAAAGTTTCTGCTGAACAATCAGCTGATATCCTTATGGGGTTTCCCTTGTATGCAATTGTGATCTTTTCTCTGGCTGGTTTTAAAATTCTCTCTTTGTCACTATTTTTTTACAATTTTATTATGTATCTTGGTGTGGACCTCTTGAATTAATTTTGTTGGAGGCTTTCTGTGAATCCTGGATCTGGATTGTTTCCTTCCCCAAATTAGGGAAGTTTAAGTTATCATTTCTTCAAGTAAATTTTCTGCCACCTTTTCTCTTTTCTCCTTCTGGGATACCTATAATGCAAATGTTATTATGCTTGATGATGTTGTTGATTTCCCCTAAACTATTCTCATTATTTATTCTTTTTTCCTTTTGCCAAACAACAGCTAGGTTGTTTCTCATTATTCTGTCTTCCATCTTGCTGATCTGTTCTGCTTCCTCTAGTCCACTATTATTCCATCTACTGTATTTTTAATTTCAGTATTCAAGTCTTCATCTCTGATTGGTTATTTACATTTTCTTTTTGTTGAAGGTCTCACTGAGATCCTCCACTTTTTTCTCAAGGTTAGTAAATGTGTTTATGAGGATTACTTTGAATTTTCTATCAGGCATACTTCTTATCTTCATTTCCCGTAGTTTTTTTTTTTTTTTTTTTTTTTTTTTTGCTGTGGCTTTGTCCTGCTCTTTCATATGGGACATATTCCTCTGTCTCATTTTGTCTAACTCTCTGTGTTTGTTTCTATGTATTAGGAAAGTCAACTATGTCTCCTGCTTTTTAAAGTACTGGTCTTATGAAGATGAGATCCTGTAGTGCCCTGTAGCACCTGTTCACCAGAACCAAGCACTTCAGAGCTTTTTTTTTTTTTTAACCTATGTGTGTTGCATTCACCCTAATGTTGTGGTTGAGTGGAATTTTCCTTCAGTCCAGTTGGCTGCAATGACTCTCTTCACCTATTTTGAGAAGGGTTTGATCCCTGTGCTGTTTAAGGGCTAATCTGGGGCCTTCATGTACTTGAGTTGTGTCAGACCAAATGCCTGCCCTCAGCCTATTTGCCAGAAGTGTAGTCACACCAATGTGTAGGGTGATCTTCCTATGTTTTCACATGAGATGCTTTCATTGGTGGGTGGGGCCTATAGTCAGACCAGATGTGTGCCCCCAGTTTGTCTGCTGGTATTGCAGTGACCTCAAACTACAAGGTTCTCTATGCTGCCTCTGTGATGTTTTTGTTGATGGATGGAATTGGTTATCAGTCCAGATGTGTGCACCAGCCCATATTGGGGGCTGCAGTCAAGCTGATATTTGTGCTTATTTCCTGTTTCCCCATTGTGAGTCACTTTGGAGTGGTCCTAGCAGGGCATGCGGTGTTAGCAAGTTACGTAGAAATTGTTCATGCTGATTCTCACAGGTGTCCTTGTATCTTGCCTGGGGAGATGTGAGAGGGATAGAAATGGTGTCTGCCAACTCTTTTGTTCTTAGGAAAGTCTCCTAAATATCCATACTCCTTCAGCACAAGTTCTGAGATTAGTAAATAAATCTTCCTATATACCCCAGGTACTCTTCAAACTGCTGCTTCTGTGCTGTATTTCGGGAGGGTTGTTTGTTGTGCTATATCTTTCAGGGTGGTGACTTAATTTCTTATCACCTTCCAGCTTTCCCAGAGTAAAGCTCACTAATTTTTAAAGTACCAGATTTGTCTCATGGATTGTAAAAATGTATGAAATTAAGCCCTACTGGTTTTCAAAGCCAAATTTTATGGGAACTTGTCTTCCCAGTGCAGGTCCCCCATGTCTGGGGTGCCTAGTATGGGGTCTATTCCTCTCTCTCCTGTGGTGTCCCTCCCATTTGTGGCAGTCTCCTCAGAAGTTTGATTCCTGACTGAGTCTCTGCCCCCCTACCCTTTTTGTTGTGACTTCCTCTGTAGGATTAACTGTGGAGAGTCTGTTCTACTAGGCTTTAAGTCATTTTCTGGGTTAATTGTACTGATGTGGCTGTTATATACATATATTTGGGACAATGTAAGCTTAGGATCCTCCTATTCCACCATCTTCAATGTTAATATACACTTTTGTCCAGTCATATCTAGCTGCAAATGGAATGCAACTCACATTTATGTGTGGACTTATTTTGGGCCTCCCAACCTGATAATAACTAAACCAATTTCCTCAGGACACCAAACAAGCTTGGTAAAATATTACCACTCCTGTTACATATCTGCAACTTCTGAGACTACAGTTCTTAGACATAAAATAAGCAAGTATGCTGGAAGGTGGCACACTTAACTGTGGAATTTAAGGATCCCATTAGCTTAACATTTGGGTCTCTTGAATATGAACTAATACCTAAAAGGGGTATGTTGCACGGTTGGGGACTGTGTGTGTGTACCTGATTGCATGGAAGTTTTCTTGAGGTTGGCAGGTGACCTAGTGTCAATCTAACCCATTCCATGACCAATTTATCCTATCACAGAAGTTGTCTTGAGGTGGTAAGCACTGTAACAGCCTTTAAATGCTTGATATATGCCCACCAGTTTTGTGGGTTTTTTGCCTCCAAGATCCCCCTTAGCAATATCCTTTATACTAAAAAAGACAAACAAACATGTGCACTATAATGTATCAGCAGTAACCAAAAGATGTTACTGTGTCTTGGCCACAAGAAGGACCTGTGTGCACCACCACCAACTTCTGTGGAAACCTGCTGAGGTTTTCCATCTGGGGAATTATAGTCTGAAAGACTAAGGATTGGATCCTGGCAGACCCTGCTGCCAGCAAGCTGGGCTCCAGGAAAAAAACTGCCAGCTCAACTGGGCTCCAGGCAAGTATGTCAGGTCAGTTGGCTCTGGGCATAATCATTTGTCAGCTCAAGCTGACCCACCCTGTAAAAGAAAGCCAGCTGTATCAGGAACTCAAATACTTAATAGGGTAGAGCTCAGAACTGAAAGGAGCTTACCTACAGCCCTCAGAAATAGTGAGAAAGATAGTAAATATAAAAAGTTTGTAGATACTGTTTTTCTCATTGTCCCCCCATTCTGGAAGTTGGCTTCAGATCCCGCCACTGCCGTCAAATCTGTTAAATGATAAAATTTCAACCAAGCTAATTTAAAAATTCTAATTGGCTTTATTAATTAATTCATGAATTGGGCAGCATCTCATAAAGCAAGTAGAGGGGAACTCCAAAGGGCCACAGAAAAGGAAAGGTTTTTAATAGAGAGGGAATGGAGAAAAGGAAACTGTTAGCAAAGAATCCATTGTTTCAGGCAAGGTCACCCTCCTAAAGGGAACAGAAAGGATCTGTCAGTAAATTTCATAGTGCTGACCAGGAAATTCCCATGTTGACTGGTTAAAGGTTACATTTCTGGGGGTTTCAAACTGTAACTAAATATTGAGTCTTAGTTTACAGATTTGGGGTCTTAACCTAAATGATGTCGTTTGGGGCTTGTGGTTTTCTTTCCTTTTTTTTAAATTTAAGTTTTTATTTTAATTCAAATTAGTTAATATACAGTGTTATATTAGTTTCATGTGTACAATATAATGATGCAACAGTTCCATATATCACCCTGCGCTCACCTTAACAAGTGCACTCCTTAATCCCCATCACCTATTTCACCCCCCCTTCTGATAGCCATCAGATTATTCTCTATAACTAAAAGAATTATGTTTCTTACTTTGTGGTTTTCTTCTTTTTAAGATTTTATTTATTTATTTGACAGAGAGAGAACACAAGCAGGGGGAGAGGCAGAGGGAGAAGGAGAAGCAGGCTCCCCACTGAGTAAGGACCCACCCAGCCACCCAGGCGCCCCTGTGGTTTTCTTTTTAACACAATTGTTGACTTAAGTTTTCTGAGACTTATGGGACACCTGGATGGCTCAGTTGATTAAACACCAGCCTTTGGCTCAAGTCATGATCTTAGGGTCCTGGGATCGAGTCCCTAATTGGGCTCCTTGCTCAGTGGGGAGTCTACTTCTCCCTCTGCCTGCCACTTCCGCTGCTTGTGTGCTCTCTCTCTGACAAATAAATAAATAAAATCTTTTTTAAAAAAGTTTCCTAAGAGACTTTTAATGTTAGCATATTAATTATGGGAAAATACACACAACAAAAAATTATCATTTTAATAATTTTTAACTGTTCAATTTAAACAGGTCAATTGCCTTAAGTACATTCACACTGTTTTGCAACCATCATCACTATCCATTTCCAGAACTTTTTCTATCATTCCATATTGAAACACTGTATCCATTAAATAATAACTCTCCATCCCATTCCTATCTTCCTCAAACCTTGGTAGCCACTGTTCTACTTTCTGTCTCTATGGATTTGGCTACTCTAAGTACCTCATATAACTGGAAGCATACAGTATTTGTCCTTTTGGGTCTGGCTTATTTCACTTAGCTTACTTTCTTTGAAGTTATTCATGTTTTAATACATGTGAGGATTTCATTTTTTAAATAAAAATTGTATATATTTAAGATATACAGCATGACTATTTGATACACATGTCATCTCCTCACATAGTTACCATTTTTTTTGTGATGAGATTACCTGGAGTCTACACTCATGGTATATTGCCATTGTGCAGTATAGTATTATTATGCATAGTCACCATTCCCACGCATTAGTTCACTAGACTTGTTGATCCTACATAACTACAATTTTCAACCTATGACAACATCTCTCCTTTATCCCATCACTCAGTCTGGTAACTACCATTTCGATCTGCTTCTGAGTTCAACCTTTTAAAAATTTTACAGATTCTACATATGAGATTATATAATATCTGACTTTCTCTGTCTTATTTCATTTGGCATAATGTCCTCAAGGTTCATCTATGTTGTCACAAATGGTAGGATTAACTTCATTCTAATGGCTGAAAAATATTTCATTGTGTATGTTTACATATATATAATCTTTATCCATTCATCTATTGACAGATGTTGAGTTGTTTTTATATCTTGACTATTGTGAATAGCCCTGCAATGAGCATGGGAGGGCAGATATCTCTATGAGATACTAATTTGATTTCATTTTGGTATATACCCAGAAGTGGTGTTGCTGAATCATATGGTAGTTCTATTTTAACTTTTATGGTAATTTTTTACTGAGATATAATTGATGTACAGCACTGTGTAAGTTTTAGGTGGCAGCATAAAGACTTGACTTGGATATATTTTGAAATGATGACCACAGTAAGTTAACATCCATCACCTCAATAGTTATTTTTCCCCTGTGATGAAAACTTTTAAGATTTACTGTCTTACTCTCTTCAAGTATACATACAGCAATGATAACTATAGTGATCATGTTGTTGTTTTTGCTCAGGATTGTTTTGACTATTTTGGTCTTCTGTGGTTCCATATGAATTTCTGGATTTAAAAATAAATATTTCTGTTAAAAATTCCATTGGAATTTAGTAAAGATTGCATTGATCTGTAGATTGCTTTGGGTAGTATGGACATTTTAACAATTCTAATTCTTATTCATGAACACAGGATAGCTTTGCATGTTTTGGTGTGTCTTATTCAATTTCTTTCTTCAGTGTTTTATAACTTTCAGGGTACAGATCTCTTATTTTCTTGGTTAAATTGATTTCTATTTTATTGTTTTTATGCTGTTATAAATGGAGTTGTTGCCATAATTTCTATTTCAGATACATTGTGGTTACTGTATAGAAATACAACTGAGGGCGCCTGGGTGGCTCAGTTGGTTGAGGGACTGCCTTCGGCTCAGGTCATGATCCTGGAGTCCCGGGATCAGTCCTGCATCAGGGTCCCTGCTTGGTGGGGAGTCTGCTTCTCCCTCTGACCCTCTTCCCTCTCATGCTCTCTCTATCTCATTCTCTCTCTCAAATAAATAAATAAAATCTTTAAAAAAAAGAAATACAACAGAATTTTTATGTTGATTTTGTAACCTGCAAATTTACTGCATTTGTTTTTTTAGTTATAAGAGGTTTGTTGTCTATGAGATCATGTCATCTGCAAACAGAGACAATTTCACCCCTTCCTTTTGAATTTGAATGCTTTTTACTTCTTTTTCATGCTTAATTGCTCTTGATAAGACTTCTAGTACTATATTGAATAGAAGCAGTGAAAGTTGGGTTTCATGTCTTTCTCCTTGTCATTGACAGAAAAGCTTTTAGTTTTATATCATTAAGTATGATGTTAGCTGTGGGCTTGTCATATATAGCCTTTATTATTTTGAGGTATATTCCCTTCATACTAACCTTGTTGAGAATTTTTTTAATGAAAAGTGATGTTAAATTTTGTCAAATGATTTTTCTGCATCTACCAAAATGATCATATGACTTTTATCCTTCATTCTTTTCATATGGTGAAACAACATTTACAGATTTGTATATGTTGAACCACACTTCCCCCTTGGGATAAATCCCACCATTGATCACAGTGTTTGACACTTTTAACATGCTGTTGCATTTGGTTTGCTAGTGTTTTGTTGAAGATTTTGGTATCTATGTTCATTAGAGTTACTGGCCTGTAATTTTCTTTTCTTGTACAGTCCTTGTCTAGCTGTCACATAAAAATAATACTGGCCCTGTGAGGTTTGGAGGTGTTTGTTCCTCTTGAATTTTTTGAAATATTTTTAGAAGGATTTTTTATTGGAATTAATATTTCTTTAAATGTTTGATAGAATTCATCACTGAAGCCATTAATTGCTGAGCTTTTATTTATTGGGATATTTTTGATCACTCATCCAATCTCCTTACTCATTATTGATTTGTTCACATCTTCTATTTCTTTAAAATTCAGTCTTGATAGGTTGTATATTTCTGGGAAAATATCCATTTCTGTTACCAAATTTATTGACATATTAATGTTCATGGTAATTTCTAATGATCCTTTGTGTTTCTGTGGTATCAGATGCAAAGTCTACTCTTTCATTTCTAATTTTATTTCTCTGAGTCCTCCCTTTTAGCCTTAGTCTAGCTAAAAATTAGTAATTTTGTTTATCTTCTCAAAAAACACACTTAGTTTTACTGATTTTTCTAGTCTCTATTTCTGCTTTGATCTCTATTATTACCTTATTTTTTGCTAACTTTAGGTTTATTTTTTTCTCATTTTTAAATTATTTCCATAAAGTTTAAAGTTTGGTTGTTTGTTTATTTAAAATGTTTCTTTTTTCTTTTTTCTTTTAAATTTTATTCATTTATTTGAGAGAGAGAGCAAAAGGAGGCTGAGTGGGAGAAGGAGAAGCAGGCTCCGGAGCCTGATGCAAGGCTCAATCCCAGGACCCTTAGGATCATGACCTGAGAAGAAGGCAGCTGCTTAACAAACTGAGCTGCCCAGGCACTCTGTTTCTTTTTTCTTAATGTAGGCATTTATTGCTCTAAACTTACTCCTATAGCTGCTTTTAATGCATCCCATAAGTTTTGGCATATGCTATTTTTATTTTAATTTAGTTGGCATATAGATTTATGTTTGTTTCTGGTGTATAATATAGTGATTTAAGAGTTTAAGATAACCTTTTATTTTCCTTTTGATTTCTTCTTTAACTCATTTTTGTTCAGCAGTGTTTTGTTTAATTTATATATATTTATTATTTTTTTCCATTTTCCTTTTGTTATTGATTTCTAGTTACATACTCTTATGGTCAGAAAACGTACTTGATATGATTTCAATCTTCTTGAATTTCTTAAGATGCTGTTTTGGCCTAGCATAAGATCTATTCTGGAGTATTGATCCATGTGCCTTTGAAAAAAAATTATATTTTACTGTTGTTGGATGGAATACTCTGCATATATCTTTTGGGTCTATTTGGTCTATAGAATTGTTCAAATCTGCTATTTCCTTATTGATTTTCTGATTAGATGAGCAATCCATTGTTGAAAGTGAGATCCTTTACTATTATTGTATTAATGTCTATTTTTCCCTTCGGTTCTGGTAATATTTTCTAAAAATATTTAGGTGCCCCAATTTGGGTCTATATTTATTTATAATACTTATATCTTGATTATGAATTGACCCTTTTATCATTATATAGTGACATTTTTCTCTTGATAATTTTTTTTTACTTAAAGTTTATTTTGTCTAATATAAATATAACAACACATGCTCCCTTTTGGTCATCACTTGCATAGGATATCTTTTTCCATCCCTTCACTTTCTGCCTGTGTGCTTAAAATTAGAGTAGCTACACTTGTGGTGAGCATAGCATAATATATAGAAAAGTTGAGTCACTATGTTTTACACCTGAAATTAATGTAAATGGTGTTTTAAATATACTCAAATAAAAAAATTAAAATTATACTACTGATAAATTTAAATAAACTTTAATGTTCAAAATAAAAAAATAATAATTGAGTCTCTTGTGGGCAACATATTAATGGATCTTTTTTTTTATCCATTCAGCCACCCTATATAAACTGAATAATTTAATCCACTTGCATGTAAAGTAATTATTTATAAATATTTATTACTGTCATTTTGTTCATTATTTTCTGATTGCTTTCTACTTACTTTGTTTTTTCCTCTGCCTGTTTTTGAGATTTAATGTTTGCTTGTTTGTTTTTTCTGTAGTGGTATGCTTTGATACATTTCTCTTTATGTTGTTTATCTCTTCCAGGTCTTTTTTGGGGGGGTTTAAAAATGAAGTTTGCATAAAACATCTTATATTAATAATCAACTACTTTAAGCTAATAACAAATTAAAACCAACAATATACAAAAACTTTACACTTGAAATCCTCCCCTCACATTTTATATATTGATGTCACAATTAAAAATTTTTATATATGTGTATACATTAAAAAATATTGTAGCTGTAGTTATTTTTATACTTTTGTGCTTTAACTTTTATAGGAGAAATATTATTTACTTACCACATTACAATATTAGAATATTCTGAATTTGACAATATTCATACCTCTATAGTGAGTTTTATACCTTAAAATTTTTTTCGTATTAGCATCTTTTTATTTCATCTTGAAGAACTCCGTTTAGCATTTCTTGTAAGGCAGGTCTGGTGATGATAGGCTACCACATCTTTCGTTTGGGAAAGTGATTATCTCTCTTTCATTTTCAAAGGCAGCCTTGGCAGCTACAGTTTTCTTGGTTGGCAGCTTTTTGTTTGTTTGTTTGTTTGTTTGTTTTGTTCGTTTTTTCAGCACTTTGAATATATTACCCCATACTTTCCTTGTCTGCAGGAATTATGTTGAGAAATCCACTGGTAATACCATTTCCCTTTCCAGATTAGGGAAATTTTCTGTCATTATTTCTTTAAATAAGTTTTCTGCCCTATTTCTTTTTCTCTGTTCCTAGTAGGACTCCCATAATACATACATTTTTTTCTCTTTTTATGTTCTTTTATAAGACATATAGGCTTTCTTCATTTTTATTATTATCTTTTTTGTTTGTTTGTTTTTCTTACTGGGTTAATTTAAAAGTACCTATCTTCAATCTCACTGGTTTTGCCTTCTTGATTAAGTCTTTTATTGAAATTCTCCATAAAATTTTTCACTTCAGTCATTGGGCTCTGATTTCAGTTCCAGAATTTGTTTGATTTTTTATGGTTTCTATCTCTGTTAAATTTCGTATTTTGTTCATGTATTATTTTCTCAATTTCATTTAGTCAGGTATCTGTGTTCTCTTGTGGCTCACTGATCTTCTTTAAGATTATTATTTTGAATATTTTGTCAAAAAGTTGATAGATCTCTGCGTCTTTAGGGTTGGTTATTGGTGCTTAATAGTTAGTTTTTCTGGTTTCATATTTCCTTGATTATTCATGATTCATGTGGCCTTACATTGGTGTCACCACATTTCAAGGCTAGGTTTTATAGACTCATTTTGGCAGGTAAAGCCTTTTACCAGTCAACCTGACCAGAGATTTTCTGTGGGCCTTCTTACATTGTCTGTTGGTGGACTTGCTGCTGGAGTCCTTGGCCTGGCCAGTATGGTGCCTGAGTCAGCAGATGATGAGGTCTGGTCCTGAGAGTCAATCTTGGAGCCAGGTTCCACTGGAGTGGTCCTATCACTTGGGGCCATTGGTGAGCCTGGTGCTTGAGTCTGTGATGTTGGGCCTGCGACCTGGGTTTGCAAGGGCAGGACTGGATCCTTGGGCCAAGAAAGTTGACTAGGGACCAAAGATTACTGGAGAAGACCTGGCAATTGGGTCAATGGGAGCAGCCCTGGTAGCTGGGTCCATAAGGGTGAACCTGGAACTTGGATCCTTGGGGGCTGACCTAGCCCCATGGTCCACTGGGAGCACTTTTGCTGCCTTTATTCATAGAGGCAATCCTGATGTCTGAGACTGTGGTGTTGATCCAGAAGCCTGGGACACTAGGGGTAGGCCTAAAGCCTGTGCCAGTCTGGTGCTGGGATGGGTCTTGAGCTTTTGTCCATGGGGGTAATCCTGAAGCATAATTCCATGGGGCAGGCTTGGACCTGGAGGCCACTGGAATATTCCTGGAACCTGGTTCTGCTGGAAACTTGGTCCACAGGAGACACTGGTATGGGCTAGGGGCCTGGATATATGAAGCTTATTTTGAAGGGTCTGTGTGTGCTGACCCTATGCTTGGTGCCACAGGGGCTGGTCTGATGTTGGCATAAGAAAGAAGCTTAGGACTTCAGGGGCAGGTCTGGATCCTTGGTCCACAGGTGCCAGCCTGGAGTCTAGAATCTTGTAAGATGGGCTGGCATTAGGTCAGACTATCAGGTGCCTGGGCCTATGGGGGCCAACCTGGACACTCTAATTTCCAGAATGCCATACTTTTAATCTCTTCTTCTTGTACATAAAAGAAAAATTCACAAAAGAAACTGGCAAAACCACAGACCTAAACATGTACTGGTATCCATAGCTAGATATATTCTTGATAGCTAGAATAATGAGGGGTTAATGTAAAGTAAAAGTGATGAGAATGTTCTCAATGACAATGTTCAGACATGACTCCCTAGATGTTTATAAGCATAAAGCACTATTTCTATAGACTGATATGAAAATGGTAATATGAACATAAAAATTGTAATTCACCTAATAGATAACTGTCTAAGACAATAGTAGCAAAACATATTTGGTAATTAAGGCTTCCAGATAAATTAAATGAATTACAACAATGTTGTAAAATATAGGAAAGAGGAATTGAGAATATTCTGTTATAAGGTGTTTGAGCTACCAGTGAAACAAAATAGTGTTATTTGAAAGCGGTTATTTGAAAGGATTAGTTGTAAAAGTATACTGTAAACTCTAGAGAACCACCTACAAAAGGAAAAAGGAAAAAAAAGAATTATGAGTGCCATACTGAGAAGAAGTATTATTGTATTATACAAAAAGCTTAATTAAAATCAGAGAGGGCCACCTGGCTGCCTCAGTCAGTTTAGCATCTGACTCTTGATTTCAGCTCAGGTCATGATCTCAGGGTCATGAGACTGAGCCCCGCATTAAGCTCTACACTCAGTACAGAGTCTACTTGGGATTTTCTCTCTCCCTCTCCTTTCGGCCCTCCCCTTCTCTAAATAAATAAATAAATAAGTAAATAAAATCTTTTTAAAAATAAATAAAACCAGAGAAAGCAGGAAAAAGTGGAAGACTAAAAAAGAAATAAAGAACAAAGCAACAGATAGAAAACAGCAAGAAATATGGAAGATATTAATCCAATATCAATAATAACTTTGAATGTCAATTGTCTAAATACCTCAATTAAAAGACAGAGAGTGTTATACCAGATTGGGTGAATCAAGGTAATATGGTAAAAAAGAAACCAGACAAACAGTAAAAAAGATCAATAAGACTCAGTTGTGGATTTTTTTTTTAAAGATAAACAAAATTGACAAATATTTATTTAGATTAAGGTAAAAAGAGAGAAGACTTTAGTCTTTATTTATTTAAATGAAATAATAAATAAAAGAGTATATATTACAACTAATACAAACAAATAAAAAGATAATAAGAGACTACTATGCACAGTTACCTTCCAAAAATTGGATAATGTAGTAAAAAGGGATAAATTCCAAGAAAGACATAACTTCTGAAGACTGAATCATGAAGAAACAGAAATTCTGAAAAGATGAATAAAACTAAGAGACTGAATGAGTAATCAAAAATCTCCCAAAACCCAGGAATAGATAGCTTCACTGGTAGATTCTACCAAAGAATTAATACCAATCCTTCTGAAATTCTTCCAAAAAATAGAAGACTATGGAATGGAACACTGACAAGTATGTTTAATGGGCAAAGCACTATGAAGATGTTACAAGAAAAGAAAATTACAGGCCAAATACCTAATGAATGTATATGTGAAAATCCTCAACAAAATATTAGCAAATTGAATTCAACAACACGTGTAATGTATGGTGATTAACATAACATAATAAAATTAAATTTAAAAAAAAGTCCATGCATTAAGATCAAATAGGATTTAACTTTGGTATGAAAGGATGGTTCAACTACACAAATCAATAAATGTGATATACCAATTAACAAAATGAAGGATGAGAATCACATCATTGCAATAGATGTAGAAAAAGCATTTGATGAAATTCAAAATCCTTTTGTAATAAAAATTCTCAACAAATTAGGTTTAAATATAATGTACCTCAACATAATAAAGGCCGTATATGACAAGACCACAGGGAACATCATACTTAAACCTTTCAGTTTTTTGTCTAGGATCAGAAACAATAGACGAGTGCCCACTCTCACCACATTTATTCAACACAGCAGTGAAAAATCTTAGCCAGAGCAATTAGAAATAAAAGACATGCAAATAAGAAAGAATGAAATAAGATTGTCTCTGAAGGTGATATATTCTTATACGTTGAAAATCCTAAAGATTCCATTAGAACGGATAAATGAATTTGGCAAAGGTGCAGGATACAGAATAAACATACAAAAGTTAGTTGTGCTTCTAAAATCTAACAATGAACTATTTGAAAACGAATTTTTTTTAAAATTTAACTTTCAAAAGCATTCAAATTAATAAAATACTGAGAAACAAATTTAACCCAAGAGGTGAAAGATTTGTATACTGAAAGCTATAAAAAAAGTTGATAAAAGAAAGTCACAGGGGCTAATTCTAGGCAAGATGGTGGTAGAGTAGGGGACCCCGTTTGATCTGGTCCCTCAAATTTAGCTGGATACCTATAAAACCAATCTGAAAACACACAAATTCAACCTGAAATGTAAGAAAATGTATCTGGAACTCTACAAGCAGAATGACTGCTTTGTGCAAGGTAAGAGATGCAGAATCATGAACCTGTAGGGAAATATCGGAAGATAAACAGAGTGCGGAGGGAGCCTCCATAAGCTGGCTACTGGAAAGTGATATAACACCTGAGGACAAAATCAGAACCTTTAGAAATCGCCAGTGAGAGACATCTCTTTCTGAAAGGGGCACAGGGGATGAAAAGAGAAGAATTCTAGTTGGATCATTGTGGTGTCAGGATCCCAGGAGATACAGACCAGGGGGTGCCTGATCTGATAGAATGTCCAAGCAGTGGATCAGGGAAACTGGTTATGGTCAGTGAGCCCAGAGGGGACTCTCAGCTCTGGTTGCCATAAACTGTGAATCAGGCTGGTAGAGAGACCACTCTTTGCCTGAGCACCCTGAAAAGGACTGGAACAGGAAGGCTGTTTAACATCCCCTGGTAGAGACGAAATGGCTGCTCTCATGTTGGGCAACAGCTCTCAGAGCACGCAGTGGCCCTGGGAAAGGACAGTAGGATGGCACTCACCATGACCTGGGGACCGCAAAACATGGCGTACTTATGAGCCCACAACTGCTTGTAGTCGCAAAGCCACAAATCAAAGTGTCAGTCATGGGCCCCTGGGACTCCCCACTGGGAGAATTGCAGTCGGGGTGAACCACATGAATCTATGAGTTTGGTGCACACAGAAGTGGAGACGGTTTGACCCGGAGGGTTAATTGAAGAAAAGGGTCTGCCATCTTGTGGCTCTGGGCCAGAGATCCCAGCATGACCATTTTTGCTCTGAACCTCTGAGGAGCCATGGAAAGCCACCAGGGAAAAAAAGCCACAAAGACCACCAGTTCACCTTGAGCCCATTCCCCTGACAAGATGTGGGGCAACTCTGCCCAGGCAAAGAAACCTGAGAAGCAGAACAGCAGGCCCCTCCTCCAAAAGACAGACTGCCTCTTTCCACTCTATTCAATTTTTTATATATACATAATTTTTTTTCTTTACAATTTTAGCAGGTAGTGTCTTCTAACACAGAGACCTAAATTCAATCAGGAACAAGTAGATCACCCTGCTTTGTCCACCTGTGAGATTATAGTCTCTCTTCCCCTCTGCCTCACCCGCTTTTTTATTGTTCTGTTAATTTTGTTTTTGTTAACTTTTCTGTGGTGGCTTCCAACTACTTTGGAATTTTTCTAGGGTATAATTTTCTTGGGTCATGGTTAATATTTTGGACTCTATTCATTCACTCACTTATCCTTCTTTGGACAGAATGACTAGAAGGATGAACTCACAACAAAGGAAAGAACCAGAGGCGATGTTCTCTGCCATAGAGCTAATCAATATGGATATAAGCAAGATGTCACAGATAGAATTCAGGATAGCAATTATAAAAGTAAAAGATACATTTGAATAAAGCATACATGAAAATACAGAATCTCTAATGGCAGAAATTAAATCTAATCAGGCCTAACATAGAAATACTTTCAATGAGATACAGTCTAAATTGGATGCTCTAACAGCTAGGGTCAATGAGGCAGATGAGAGAAGAAGTGATCTAGAGGACAGGCTGATGGAAAAGAAGGAAGTTGAGGAAAAGAGAGAAAAACAATAGTCAATAAAGAGAGACTTAGAGAATTTAATGATGCCTTGAAAAGAACCAATGTCAGAATCATTGGGATCCAAGAAGGGGTGGAAAGAGAGAGAAGGCTGGAAGGTATATTTGAGCAAATCATGGCTGAAAACTTCCATAACCTGGGGAAAGAAACAATCATTCATGTCCAAGAGGCAGAGAGGACCCCTCTGAAAATCAAAAACACAGATCAACATCCAAACATAAAATAGTGAAGTTTGCAAATCTTAGAACGAAAGAAGCTATTCTGAGAGCAGCTAGGGAGAGGAGATTCTTTATGTACAGAAGGAGAAACATCATAACATCAGACCTATCCACAGAAACTTGGCAGGCCAGAAAGTGCTGGCAAGGTATAGTCAGGGTATTAAAAGAGAAAAATATGCAGCCAAGAATACTTCATCCAGCAAGGCTATCATTCAGAATGGAAGGAGGGGCACCTGGGTGGTTCAGTTGGTTAAGCGACTGCCTTCAGCTCAGGTCATGATCCCAGGGTCCTGGGGTCGAGCCCCGCATTGGGCTCCCTGATCAGCAGGAAGCCTTCTTCTCTTCCCACTCCCCCTGCTTGTGTTCCCTCTCTCACTCTCTCTGTGTCAAATAAATAAATAAAATCTTAAAAAAAAAAGAATGGAAGGAGAAATAAAGAACTTCCAGGATAAACAGAAACTGAAAGAATATGTGACCACCAAGCCAGCCTGCAAGAAATATTAAAGGGGATCCTGTAAGAGAAAAGAGACACCAATAGTAACATAGACCAGAAAGTAACAGAGACAATCTACAAAAACAGGGAATTTCCAGGCAATACAATGGCACTAAATTCATATCTTTCAGTACTTACTCTGAATGTAAATGGGCTGCCTGCCCAAATTAAAAGACACAGGGTATCAGATTGGATAAAAAAGCAAGACCCATCCATATGATGTCTACAAAAGACTCATTTTGAACCTAAAGACACCTCCAGAAAGAAGGTGAGGGGATGGCAAACCATTTATCATAGCAGCAGATCTCAAAAGAAAGTTGGGGTAGCAATCTGCATATCAGACAAATTGGATTTTAAACCAAAGACTGTAGTAAGAGATGTACAGGGACAGTGTATCATATTGAAAGGGTTTAAGCAACAAGAAGATCTAACAATTGTAAATATCTATGCCTCTAACCTGGGAGCAGCCAATTATATCAACCAATTAATATCCAAAGTAAAGAAACATATTGATAATAATACATTAATAGTAAGGTATTTCAACACCCCCCTCACAGCAATGGACAGATCATCTAAGCAGAAGATTGACAAGGAAACAAGGGCTTTGAATGACACACTGGACCGGATGGACTTCACAGTTATATACAGAACATTCCATCCTAAAACAACAGAATATTTATTCTTCTTGAGTGCACATGGAACATTCTCCAGAATAGATCACATACTGGGTCACGAATCAGGTCTCAAATGATCCCAAAAGGTTGAGATTATTCCCTGAATATTTTCGGACCACAATGCTTTGTAACTGGAGTTCAATCACAAGAAGAAATTTAACAGCTGGAGGTTAAAGACCATCCCACCAAAGAATGAATGGGTCAACCAGGAAATTAAAGAAGAATTTAAACAATTCATGCAAAGTAATGGAAATGAAAACACATTGATTCAAACCTATGGGATACTGCAAAGGCGGTCCTTAGAGGGAAGTACACAGCAATAAGCTGCTCTCAAAAAATTGGAAAAATCCCAAATACACAAGCTAACCTTACACCTAAGGGATCTGGAGAGAAAAACATCAAATAAAGCCTAAACAAAGGAGGAGAAGAGAAATAATAAAGATTAGAGCAGAAATCCATGAAATAGTAACCAAAACAGTAGAACAGACCAATGAAACTAGAAGCTGTTTCTTTGAAAGAATAAATAAGATCAATAAACCTCTAGCTTGACTTATCCAAAAGAAAAGAGGACCCAAATTAATGAAATCATGAATGAAAAGGGAGAGATCACGACAAATACCACGGAAATACATGTAATTTTTAGAACATATTATGAGCAACTATACGCTAACAAATTAGGGAATCTGGAAGAAGTTGATATATCCTGGAAAATGAAAAACTACCAAGACTGAAACAGGAAGAAGTAGAACATCTGAAGAGACCAATAACCAGCAAGGAAATTGAAGCAGTAATCTAAAACCTCCCCCAAAACAAGAGTCCAGCACCAGCTGGCTTTCTAGGGGAATTCTACCAATCATTTAAAGAAGAAATAACACCATTTTTTTTGGCTGTACTATAAGAATACATTAAGTGATTCAGTGGAAACATACTGCCTTGCTAACATTTGAATCGTATGGGTTGGATAATGAATTCTTTTAGAAGCATTATATGTTTTGTACTCTTACTTTATGTCTCAGTTTTAATTGAACATTAAGGGAATGCAGTATTTTAATTGTAACTCTGCCAATATCTTTATCTAGAGGCCTGTTGTCATTTTTGTCACCAAGCAAGACACGATTACATTATTTTTCTTTCAGATGGAGTTGGTGTAGTGTATTACTGGTTATGAAAATACTCAGTTTGGGGACTTTGAAATGGTAAATATTCAGTGTGTAAAAAGCATGATACAAAACTGTATGATCTTAATTACATTAAAATGCTTCCTTCTTGGATACACACATGGGACCTAGAAGTCACACTGTAAACTGCTTGTGATTATGGATGAATTAGTTCTTTGCTTCTTTTGTTTTTCAGTTTCCTTTTATGCACATGTTAACTTTTAAAAAATAATTTTCTAAAAAACTAAAAAAAAAAGAAAAGAAATAATACCTATTCTTCTGAAGCTCTTTCAAAAAATAGGAATGGAAGGAAAGCATCCAAACTTGTTCTGTGAGGCCAGGATTACCTTGATCTCAAAATCAGACAAATACCCCGACAAAAAGGAAATTATAGACCAATATCCCTGATGAACATGGATGCCAAAATACTCACCAAGATACTACCCAATAGGATACAACAATCCCTACATTAAAGGGATTATTCACCACGACCATGTGAGATTTATTCCTAGAATACAATGGTGATTCAACATTCACAAATCAATCAACGTGATACATCACATTAATAAAATACAAGGATCATATGATCCTCTTCATTGACGCAGAAAAAGCATTTGACAACATACAGCATTCTTTCTTGATTAAAACTCTTCAAAATATAGGGATAGAGGGAACATACCTCAATATCATAAAAGCCATCTACAAAAAGCCTACAGAGAGTATCATTCTCAATGGGGAAAAACTGAGAGCATTTCCCCTAAGGTCAGGAACACGACAGAGATACCCACTCTCACCTCTGTTGTTCAACATAGTACTAGAAATCCTAGCCTCAACAATCGGAGAAAAAGAAGAAATAAAAGGCATTCAAATTGGCATAGAAGTCAAACTCTCTCTCTTTACAGATGACATGATACTTTATGTGGAAAATTGAAAAGACTTCACCCCAAAATTGCTAGAACTTAAACAGCAATTCAGCAACGTGGCAGGATACAAAATCAATGCACAGAAATCAGTTGCATTTCTATACACTAACAACATGACTGAAGAAAGAGAAATTAAAGAATTGATTCCATTCAAAATAACACCAAACATCATAAGATACCTAGGAATAAACCTAACCAAAGAGGTAAAGGATCTATACTCTAGAAACTACAGAAAACTTATGAAAGAAAATAAGGAAGATACAAAGAGATGGAAAATGTTCCAAGCTCATGGATTGGAAGAATAAACATTGTGAAAATGTCTATGCTGCCCAGAGCAATCTGCACTTTGAACGCAATCCCTATCAAAATACCATAGACATTTTTCACAGACCTGGAACAAACAATCCTAAAATTTATGGAACCAGAAAAGACCCTGGATCTCCAGGGGATTGTTGAAAAAGTAAACCAAAGCTGGGGGCATCCCAATGCCTGACTTCAAGCTATATTACAAAGCTGTGATCATCAAGACAGTATGGTCCTGGCAAAAACAGACACATAGAACAATGGAACAGAATAGAGAACCCAGAAAGGGACTCTATGGTCAGTTAATCTTTGACAAAGTAGGAAAGAATATCCAATGGAAAAAAGAGTCTCTTCAATAAATAGTGCTGGGAAAATTGTACAGCCACATGCAGAAGAATGAAGCTGGACCATTCTCTTACACCATACACAAAGATAAAGTCAAAATGGATGAAAGACTTCAATGGGAGACAGGAATCCATCAAAATCCTAGAGGAGAACATAGGCAGTAACCTCTTCAACATTGGCCACAGCGACTTCTTTCCAGACATGTCTCTAAATGCAAGGGAAACAAAAGTAAAAATGAACTTTTGGGACTTCATCAAGATAAAAAGCTTCTGCACAGCAAAGGAAACAGTCAACAAAACAAAGAGGCACCCACAGAATAAGAAAAGATATTTGCAAATGACATTACAGATAAAGGACTAGTATCCAAAATCTATAAAGAACTGTTCAAACTCAACACCCAAAAAAACAAATAATCCAGTCAAGAAATGGGCAGAAGACATGAACAGACACTTCTCCAAAGAAGACACACAAATGGCTAACAGACACATGAAAAAATGTTCAACATCACTAGCCATCAGGGAAATACAAATCAAAACAACAATGAGATACCACCTTACACCAGTTAGAATGACAAAAATTGACAGGGCAAGAAACAACAAATGTTGGAGAGGTTGTGGAGAAAGGGGAACCCTCTTACCCTGTTGGTGGGAATGCAAGCTGGTATAGCCACTCTAGAAAATAGTATGGAGTTTCCTCAAGAAGTTAAAAATAGAGCTATCTTATGACCCAGGAATTGCACTAATAGGTATTTACCCCAAAGATACAGATGTAGTGAAAAGAAGGGGCACATGCACCCCAATGTTCATAGCAGCAAAGTCCACAATAGTCAAACTGTGTAAGGAGCAGAGATGCCCTTCAACAGATGAATGGATAAAGATGTAGTTCATATATACAATGGAATATCACTCAGCCATCAGAAAGGATGAATACCTACCTTTCACACTGACATGGATGGAACTGGAGGGTATTATGCTAAGTGAAATATGTCAAGCAGAGAAAGACAATTATCATATGGTTTCACTCATATGTGGAACATAAGGAATAGCATGGAAGACCACAGGTGGAAGGAAGGGAAAACTGACTGGGAAGAAATCAGAGAGGAAGATAAAGCATGAAAGACTCTGGACTCTGAAAAACAAACTGAGGGTTACAGAAGGGAGGGGGTGGGGGTGGGGTAACGAGATGATGTGTATTAAGGAGAGCACGTGTTGTGATGAGCACTGGATGTTACACACAACTAATGAATCATTGAACACTATATCAAAAACTAAACATGTATTATATGTTGGTTAATTTAACATAATAAAAAATAAATAAAACTCATGTACATTAAAACATGTAAATAATAAAACTAATAGCCTTCATAAAAAATTTTTAAAATTATACATATTAGGAAGGAAGAAATAAGCTGTCTATATTTCTGGATGGCATGACTGTCTATGTAAAAAAAAAAATCCCAGACAATCAACAACAAAAACCTAATAAGTGATTATTGGAAAAGTTGCAATAAACAAGGTTAATATACAAAATTCAATTGCTTTCTTAAATACCAGCAGTGAACAATTGGAATTTGAAATTTAAAACAAAACATCATTTACATTACCACACGTAAAATGAGATGCCAAGATATAAATCTAACTACATATGTACGAAATCTATATGAATAAACTACACTCTGTTGAAGGAAATAAAAAATCTAAATAAATGTAGAGATATTCTATATCATAGACAGGAAGAATGAACTGTTAAGATGTCAACTGTTCTCTGCTTGATCGATAGATACAATGGAATCTCTATAAAAATCTCAGCAATTTATTTGTAGATAGCAACAAACTTATTCAAAATTTATATGGAAAGGCAAAAGACTGAATATCCAACAAAATATTGATGGAGAACAACAAATAGAAGACAGACACTTAACTGCTGATTTACTATAAGGCTATAGTAATCAAGATCATGTGGTATTGATAAAGATATAGACAAATAGATCAATGTAACAGAATAGAAACAAATAAATTAACCCACAGAGACACAGTATATTGGTTTTTGACATAGGAACAAAGGGACTTCAATGAAGAAAGGATTGTCTTTTCAGCAAATGATCCCAGAAAAACTGAATATCCACATGGAAAACATTAATCTAGATACAGAACTTACACAAAATTAACTCAAAATGGATTACAGACCTAGATAAAAAATTAAATATGTAAAGCTCCTAGCAGGCCAAAATCTAGGTGACTGTTGGTTCAGTGGTGAATTTTTAGATACAACACCAAAATCAGAATCTATGAAAGACAAAATTGATAATTTGGAAATTATTAAAATTAAAAAATTTGCTCTAAGAAAGACTTTTTTATTATTTTTTAAAGATTTTATTTATTTATTTAACAGAGAGAGACACAGTGAGTGAGGGAACACAAGCAAGGGGAGTGGGAGAGGGAGAAGCAGGCTTCCCGCCGAGCAGGGAGCCCGATGCGGGGCTTGATCCCAGGACCCTGGGATCATGACCTGAGCCGAAGGCAGACGCTTAACGACTGAGCCACCCAGGTGCCCCTAAGAAAGACTTTTTTTTTTCCTTCTAAGAATTTGTTTAAATTCTGGTTACTTAACAGGTAGTGTAAAATTAGTTTCAGGGATAGAATGTAGTGATTCATCATATGCATAGAACACCCAGTGCTCATTACAAGTGCCCTCATTAATGCCCATCACCCACTTACCCCATTTCCCCACCCACCACCCTTCTAGTAACCCTCCATTTCTTCCTTTTTAAGACTCTCATGATTTGCCTCCCTCCCTCTTTTTATCTTATTTTATTTTTCCTTCCCTTCCCCTATGTTCATCTTTTGTTTCTTAAATTCCACATAAGAGTGAAATCATATGGTATTTGTCTTTCTCTGACTGAGTTATTTCACTTAGCATAATATACACTTAGTTCCATCCACATCATTGCAAATGGCAAGATTTCATTCTTTTTGATGACTGAGTAATACTCCATCATATATATACATACCACTTCTTCTTTATCCATTCATCAGTCAGTGGACATTTGAGCTCCTTCCATATCTTGGCTATTGTGGATATTGCCACTATAAACACTGGGGTGCAAGTGACCCTTTGAATCACTATTTTTCATATCCATTGGATAAATACCAAGTAGTGCAATTGCTTGGTCTTAGGGTAATTCTATTTTTAACTTTTTGAGAAACCTCCGTAATGTTTTGCAGAGTGGCCGCACCAGTTTGCATTCCCACCAACAGTGTAAGAGGGTCCCCCATTCTCTGCATCCTTATCAACACCCGTTATTTTCTGAGTTGTTAATTTTAGCCATTCTGACTGGTGTGAGGTAGTATCTCATTGCAGTTTTGATTTGTATTTCCCTGATGATGAGTGATGTTTAGCATTTTTTTATGTGTCATTGGCCATCTGGTAGTCTTCTTTGGAAAAAAATTTTGTTCACGTCTTCTGCCCATTTCTTAGTTGGATTATTTCTTTTTTGAGTGTTGACTTTGATAAGCTTTTTATGGATCTTGGATACTAACCCTTTATCAGATATGCCATTTGCAAATACCTTCTCCCATTTTGTAGGATGCCTTTTAGTTTTTTTGATTGTTTCCTTCTTGTGCAAAAGCTATTTATCTTGATGAAATCCCAATAGTTCATTTTTATTTTGTTTCCTTTGCCAATAGAGACATGTCTAGTAAGAAGTTGCTACAGCTGAGGTCAAAGAGGTTACTGCCTGTGTTCTCCTCTAGGATTCTGATGGTTTCCTGTCTACCATTAAGGTCTTTCATCCATTTTGAATTTATTTTTGTTTATGGTGTAAGAAAGTGGTCCAGTTTCATTTTCTGCATGTTGTGTCTATTTTTCCCAACACGATTATTAAAAAGACTATCTTTTTTTCCATTGGATATTCCTTCCTATTTGTCACAGATTAGTTGACCATATAGATGTGGGTCCATTTCTGGGTTTTCTATTCTGCTGCATTGATCAATGTGTTTCTTTTTGTGACAGTACCATACTGCTTTGATCACTACAGCTTTCTAATATATCTTGAAATCCAGAATCGATGCCTCCAGCTTTCCTTTTCTTTTTCAGGATTGCTTTGGCTATTCAAGGTCTTTTGTGGTCCCATACAAATTTTGGGATTGTTGGTTTTAGCTCTATGAAAAATGCTGGTGGCATTTTGACATGGATTGCATTAAATGTGCAGATTGTTTTTGGTAGTATAGACTTTTTAACAGTGTTCTTCCAATCCATGAGCATGGAATTTATGTTCATTTCCTTGTGTCCTCTTCAATTTCTTTCACAAGTGTTCTGTGGTTTTCAGAGTACACATCTTTTACCTCTTTGGTTAGGATTATGCTAAGTATCTTATGGTTTGTGGTGCAATTGTAAATGGGATCAATTCCCTGATTTCTCTTTCTGTTGCTTCCTTATTAGTGTATACAAAAACAGCTCTTTGAGGGGAGGAGGCAAGACGGCAGAAGAGTAGCAGACCTCATTTCATCTTTTTCCTTGAATTTAGCTAGATAACTATCAAATCATTCTGAATACCTATGTATTCAACCTAAAATGTGAGAAAAGAATAACTGGAACCCTACAAGTAGAAAACTAACCATTTTCTGCAAGGTGGGAGATGCAGAGAAGTGAATCTGAGGGGATATATTAGAAGGCAAATTGTTGGGGGAGGGAGCCTCAGTAAGCCAGCTACCAGAAAGTGATATAGCCCCAGAGAGAAAAATCAAAACCCTTAGAAATCTGCTCCAGTGAGAGACTTTCTTGCCTGAATGGTGCTCAGGTGCTGAAATGGGGCACAATTCTAGGTGGGACAGTGTGGCCTCAGGATGCCCAGAGTCACAGAACTAACGGGGGTGCCTGAGTCCGTAGAGTTCCCAAGCATTGGAGTGGGGAAACTGGCTATGGTCACTGGGCCTGGGAGGGGGCTTTCAGCTCTGTTCACCATAAACCACGAGCCATGGCTCCATCAGGTTACCTCACTCTACGTGAGGACCATGCAAAGGACAGAAAGTCGGGCCTGTCTGCTTCCCCTGGGAGGGGTGTAGTGCATGCTTACATGACTGGGGGACAGCTCTCAGTGCCAGAGCCCTGCAAAAAACAAAAACGCGGCAGCACTCCGCCCTCCCCTGGAGGGGAGGGGTAAAAGGGTGCACAATCTGGTGACAACTCTCTGTGCCAGAGCCCTACAAAATGCAGCAACATCGGACCCTCTGCCTTCCCCTGGGAGGATTAGTGTGGTTGTGCACCTCAGGACTCTGCAGAGCTTGGCACACATGAAAGTGAAGACTGTTTATCCCTGAGGGTTTATTGAAGAGAGGGGATTGCTATCTTTCTGCTCTGGGGCTGGAGATTGGGGGGTGGCCATTTTTATTTTGATCCTCTAAAGAAGCATGGAAAGGCTTCAGGGAACAAAAGCCACACAGAGCTACCAGCTTACTCTGAGCCCGGCCCCCTGCCAAGGGGTGGTGCAACTTCACCCAGGCAAAGACACCTCAGAGGCAGCCCAGCAGGTTGCTCCCCCAGAAGACCAACTGGAAGAACAGGTGCACAGCAAGTTTAAGGACCACACAGGACTGTAAAATTCCAGCACTAGGGGAAAATCTTATATAGAATTCCAAGTTTTTTCTCATGATTCATTTATCTTTCAGTTTAAAGTTTTCCATTTCTTTTTTTCCCTTTTCAACTAGTTTCTTATTTTAAAAATTCTTTGTTTTTAAGTCCTTTTTCACTGTCATTTTTACATTTACATTATATATATATATATATTCCTCAAATTTGGCTTCCTTTAACTGTATTCAATTTTGTTTTTGTATATATATATATATATATATATATATATATATATATATATATAAACACTTTCCCATTCTTTACAATTTTGGGGTTTAGTGTCTTCTAACAAACAGACCAAAATACAGCCAGGACCAAGTATATCACCCTGTTTTGTCCACCTGGGAGATTATAGTCTCTCTTTTCCACACCCCCTATTTTTATTTTATTTTTTATTTTTATTTTTTTTAGTTTCTGACGTTTTCGGATTTGTCTAGTGTGTATTTTTCACTTGGGTCATAGTTGATATTTTTGATTTTGTTCTCTCATTAATCCATTCTTCTCTGGACAAAATGATTAGAAAGAAGAATTCACAAAAAATGAAAAAACCAGAGATAATATCTCTGGTACAGATTTAAATCTGTACAGATTTTACAGATAAAATCTCTGCCACAGATTTAATCAATATGGATATAAGTAAAATATCAGAGCTGGAATTCAAGATAACAATTATAAATTTACTAGCTGGGATTGAAAAAAAGTATAAAAGACACTAGAGAATCTCTTAGTGCAGAAATAAAATCTAATCAGGCCAAAATTCAAAATGCTTTAACTGAGATGCAGTCTAAAATGGATGGTCTAACAGCTAGGGTAAATGAGGCAGAAGAAAGAAGAATCAGTGACACAGAAAACAAGATGATGGAAAAGAAGGAAGCTGAGGAACAGAGAGGGAAAAAAAAAACTAATGGGCCAAGATGGGAGGCTTTGAGAAATCAGCAATACCATAAAGAGAAACAACATTGGAATTATTGGGGCCCCAGAGGAACGAGTAAAAGAGGGAGGGACAGAAAGTATATGTGAGCAAATCATAACTGAGAACTTCCCTAATTTGGGGAAAGAAATAGGCATTCATGTCCAAGAAGTAGAGAGGACCACTCCCAAAATTAATAAAAATAGATCAACACCTTGACATATAATAATGAAGCTTGCAAATTTCAGTGATAAAGAGAAAATCATGAAATCAGCTCAGACAACAGGTTCCTTATGTACAGGGGTAGAAACATTAGACTGGCAGCAGACCTATCCACAGAGACCAGAAAGGACTGTCAGGATACATTCAGCATACTAAATGAGAAAATCATGCAGCCAAGAATATTTTATCCATCAAGACTGTCATTCAGAATGGAAGGAGAGATAAAGAACTTCTAGGATAGACAGAAACTGGAAGAATATGTGACCACCAAGCCAGCCCTGCAAGAAATATTAAGAGAGATCCTGTAATTGAAGAGAAAGCCCAAGAGTAACATAGAAAGAAATAGACAGTCAACAGAAACAGGGACTTTCCAGGCAATACAATGGTACTAAATTCATATCTTTCAATAGTTACTCTTAATGTAAATGGGCTAAATGCTCCAATCAAAAGACACAGGGTATCAGATTGGATAAAAAAGCAAGACCCATCCATAAGCTGTCTACAAGAGACTCATTTTGTGTATGGAGGTCCAGATTGAAGGTGAGGGAGTGGAGAACAATTTATCATGCTAGTGGACTTCAAAAGAAAGCTGGGCTAACAATCCTCATACCAAACAAATTAGATTTTAAACCAAAGATTGTAGTAAGAGTTGAAGAGGGACAACATATCATACTAAAAGGGTTTACCCAACAAGAAGATCTAACAACTATAAATATTTATGCTCCTAATTTGGGAGCAGCCAATTATATCAACAAATTAATAACCAAAATAAAGAAACATGTCAATAATCATACAATAATAATAGAGGAATTCAATACCCCATTCACAGCAACGGACAGATCATCTAAACAGAAGATCAAAAAAGAAACAAAGGCTTTGAATGACACACTGGACCAGATGGACTTCACAGATATATATAAAGCATTACATCCTAAAGCAACAGAATATTCATTCTTCTTGAGTGCACATGGAACTTTCTCCAGATAGATCACATTCTGGATCAAAAATTGGGTCTCAACCAAAACCAAAAGATTGGGATTATTCCCTGCCTCATTTCAGACCAAAATGCTTTGAAATATGGACTCAATCACAAGAGGACATTTGGAAGGAACTCAAACACTTGGAGGTTAAAGAGCATACTACTAAAGAATGAATGGGTCAATCAGGAAATTAAAGAACAATTTAAAAAACTCATGAACAAATGAAAATGAAAACAAAACTGATCAAAACCTTTGGGATAGAGAAAAGATTGTCCTAAGAGGGAATTACATTGCATTACAAGGCTTTCTCAAAAATTTAGAAAAGTCTCAAATACACAAGCTAACCTTCACCTAAAGGACATGGAGAAAGAACAGCAAATAAAGCCTAAACCAAGCAGGAGAAAAGAAATAATAAAGATTAGAGCAGAAATCCATGAAATAGAAACCAGAAGAACAGTAGAACAAATCAATGAAACTAGAAGCTTGTTCTTTGAAAGAATTAGATCAATAAACCCTTAGACAAACCTGTCAAAAAGAAAAGAGAAGAGACCCAAATTAATAAAATCATGAATGAAAAGGAGAGATCTGACCAACACCAAGGAAATACAAACAATTTTAAGAACACATTATGAGCAACTATATGCCAACAAATGTGGCTCTCTGGAAGAAATTAATGCATTTCTGGAAACTTATAAACTACCAAAACTGAAACAGGAAGAAATAGAAAATCTGGGCAGACCCATAACCAGGAAGGAAATTGAAGCAGTAATCAAAAACCTTCCAAAAAATAAGAGTCTAGGGCCACATGGCTTCCCAGGGAGAATTCTAACAGACATTCAAAGAAGAAATAATAGATATTCTACTAAAGCTGTTTCAAAAATTAGAAATGGAAGGAAAACACCCAAACTCGTTTTATGAGGCCAGCATTACCTTGATCCCAAAACCAGATAAAGACCCCAGCAAAAAGGAAAATTACAGACCAATATCCCTGATGAACATGGATGCAAAATTCTCACCAAGATCCTAGCCAATAGAATCCAACAGTACATTAAAAAGATTATTCACCACAACCAAGTGAGATTTATTCCTGGGATGCAAGTGTGGTTCAACCTTTGCAAATCAATCAACATGATACATCACATTAATAAAAGAAAGAACAAGAATCATATGATCATCTCAATTGATTCAGAAAAATCATTTGATAAAATACAAGAAATCTTTTCTTTTTTTAAAAAGATTTTATTTATTTATTTGAGAGAAAGAGAATGAGAGATAGAGAGCATGAGAGGGAAGAGGGTCAGAAGGAGAAGCAGACTCCCTGCTGAGCAGGGAGCCTGATGTGGGACTCGATCCTGGGACTCCAGGATCATGACCTGAGCCGAAGGCAGTCGCTTAACCAACTGAGCCACCCAGGGGCCCAAGAAATCTTTTCTTGATTAAAACTCTCCACAGTGTAGATGGAATATACCTCAATATCATAAAAGCCATCTATGAAAAGCCCACAGCGAGTATCATTCTCAATGGGGAAAAACTGAGAGCTTTTCCCTTAAGGTCAGGAACACGACAGCAATGCCCACTCACACCACTGTTGTTCAACATAGTACTAGAAGTCCTAGCCTCAGCAATCAGGCATTCAAATAAATATTTGATTTCAATATTCAAATAAGAGGCATTCAAATTAGCAAAAAAGAAGTCAAGCTCTCTCTTCGCAGATGACATGATCCTTTGTCTGGAAAACCCAAAAGACTCCACCCCAAAATTGCTAGAACTCATACAGCAATTCGGCAACATGGTAGGACACAAAATCAATGCACAGAAATCAGTTGCATTTGTATGCACTACCAATGAGACTGAAGAAAGAGAAATTAAGGAATCGATCCCATTTACAATAGACCCAAAATCATAAGATACCTAAGAAGAAAACTAACCAAAGAAATAAAGGATCTGTGCTCTATAAACTACAGAACATTTATGAAAGAATTTGAGGAAGACACAAAGTAATGGAAACCATTCCATGATCATAGATTGGAAGAATATTTTTAAAATGTCTATGCTGCCCAGAGCAATCTACACTTTCAAAGCAGTCCCTATCAAAATCCCATAGACATTTTTCACAGACCTGGAACAAAAATCCTAAAATTTGTATGGAACTAGAAAAGAGCTCGAGAAGCCAGAGGAATGTTGAATAAGAAAACCAAGGCTGGGGACATCAAAATGCCTGACTGTAAGCTATACTACAAAGCTGTCATCATCAAGACAGCATGGTACTGGCACAAAAACAGACACATAGATTAATGAACAGATTAGAGAACCCAGAGATGGAACTTCAACTCTATGGTCAATTACTGAATACTACATCTGAAACTAATGATGTACTATATATTGGCTAATTGAATTAAATAAAAATGCAGCTGTTTTCTTGTTTTCTTTTTAAATTTAGATTCAATTAGCCAACATATAATACATCATTAGTTTCAGATGTAGTGTTCAATAATTCATCAGTTGTGTATAACACCCAGTACTCAACACATCAAGTGCCCTGCTTACTGCCCATCACCCAATTACTCCATACCCCCACCCATCTCCCCTCCAGCAACCATCAGTTTTTTTCCTGTAGTTAAGAGTCTCTCATGGTTTGTCTCCCTCTCTGATGACTTCCCATCTAGTTTTCCCACCCTTTCATTATGTTCTGTTTGTCAGTTTCATATCCTGTGACTTTGCTGAGTTCATGTATGAGTTCTACCAATTTTTTGGTGGTCCTTCAGGTTTTCTACAGAGTATCATGTCATCGGCAAATAGTGAAAGCTTGACTTTTCCCTTGAAAATTCGGATTTCTTTTATTTCTTTTTGTTGTCTGATTCCTGAGGCTAAGACTTCAAGTACTATATTGAATAGTAATGGTAAGAGTGGACATCCTTGTCTTGTTCCTGAGCATAAAGGAAAAGCGCTTTTCCCCACTGAGGAGGGTATTATCTGTGAATCTTTCATAAATGACCTAATGATGTTGAGTTATGTTTCCTCTAACCCTACTTGTTGAGGGTTGTTATCAAGAATGGATGCTGTATTTTTTCAAATTCATTTTCTGCATCTACTGAGAGGATCATATGGTTCTTATCCGTTATTTTATTAATGTGGTGTGTCACGTTGTTTGGTTTGTAAATATTGCACCACTCCTGCAGCCCAGGAATAAATCCCACATGATCGTGGTAAATAATTATTTTAATGCATTGTTGGATCTGATTAGCGAGTACCTTGTTGAGAATTTTTACTTCCATGGTCATTAAGGATATTAGTTTGTAATTATCCTTTTTAGTGGGGTCTTTGTCTGGTTTTGGAATCAAGGCAACGTTGGCCTCATAGAATGTGGAAACTTTCCATCCATTTCTATTTTTTGGAAGAGTTTAGAAGAGTAGATATTTTTTCTCTAAAGCTTTGGTAGAAGTCCCCTGGGAAGGCATCTGGTCCTGAACTTTGGTTTTCAGGAGATTTTTGATTACTGATTCAATTTATTTACTGGTTAAGGGTCTGTTCAAATTTTCTATTTCTTCCTGTTTCTGTTTTGGTAGTTTGTATGTTTCTGGGCATTTATACATTTCTTCCAGATTTCCCACTTTGTTGACATAATTTTTCATAATAGTCTCTTATGATAGTTTGCTTTATTTTGGTGTCGGTTGAGATCTCTCCTCTTTCATTCATGATTTTACTTATTTTTTCTTTTTGATAAGAATGGCTACAGTTTTATCAATTTTATTCTCTAAAAGAACCAGCTCTTAGTTTCATTGATCTTTTCTACTGTTTTGTTTATTTCTGTATTGTCTACTTCTCCTCCAATCTTTATTATTTCCTTTCTTCTGCTGGTTTTAGGCTTTTTTTTTACTACTCCTTTTCTAGCTATTTTAGGTGTAAGGTTAGCTTGTGTATTTGAGACTTTTCTTGCTTCTTCAGGTAGGCCTGTATTGCAATATCCCAAAGGATTGCTATTGTTCCATCCCAAAAGTTTTGGGCTGTCGTGTGTTCATTTTCATTTCCTTCCTTGTATATCTTTTTAAATTTCTTCTCTAATTCCCCTGTTCACTCATTCATTCTTTAGTAGGGGTTTCTTTAAACTACATTATTTGAGGTATTTCTAAGAGTTTTCTTATGGTGGGCGCCTGGGTGGCTCAGTTGGTTAAGCGACTGCCTTCGGCTCAGGTCATGATCCTGGAGTCCCGGGATCGGGTCCCGCACTGGGCTCCCTGCTCGGCAAGGAGCCTGCTTCTCCCTCTGACCCTCTCCCCTCTCATGCTCTCTCTCTATCTCATTCTCTCTCTCAAATAAATAAATAAAATCTTAAAAAAAAGAGTTTTCTTATGGTTGACTTCAAGTTTCATAGTGCTTGGTCTGAAGTTACTTTCAGAGATTTTCCTTCTCTGTGTATTTTGTAAATTTGAGTATGTTATGTCTTGGTGTGGGCTTGCTGTTGTTGATTTTGACGGTAGTTCTCTGTACCTCTTGAATTTTGATGTTTGTTTCCTTCCCCAGATAAGGGATGTTTTCAGCAAAATATGCTCAAATAAAACTTCTGCTTCTTTTCCCCTCCTTTCTTCTTCTGGGACTCCTATGATACAATTATTATTAGAGTTTAAGGGGTTACTGTGTTCCCTAATTCTACCTCCAGGGTCCAATAGCTTTCTTTCTTTTCAGCTTCATTATTTTCCATAATTTTATCTTCAATATCACTGATTTGTTTCTCTGCTTCATCCATCCTCATTGTCATTGCATCCAGTTGGTTTTGCATCTCAGTTATAGCATTTTATATTTTGGCCTGACTAGTTTTAAGTTCTCTTATATTTGCAGTAAGGGATTCTCTGGTGTCTTCTATTCTTTTTTCATGCCCAGTTTGTGTCCTTATGATTGTGGTTTGATTCTTTTTATTTTTTTATAGATTTTATTATTTTTTTATTTGACAGAAAGAGAGAGAAAGAGCACAAGCAGGGGGACTTGCAGAGGGAGAGGGAGAGGGAGAAGCAGGCTCCCCACTGAGCAGGGAGCCCTATGTGGGAGTCAATCCCAGGACCTGAGCCAAAAGCAGACGCTTAACTGACTGAGCCACTCAGACACCCATGATTGTTGTTTTAAATTCTGGTTAAGACCTCTTATATCAGTTTTGTTTAATCCTTGGCTGTTACTTCTTCCTCTTCTTTCTTTTAGGGTGAATTCCTCTGTTGTTTCATTTTGTCTAGGTCACTGTTGTGTGTGTGTGTGTCTGTGCATGTGTGTGATTGTTAGGAAAGCCTGTTATATTCCTGCTTCTGAGAGTAATGGCTATTTTAAGAGGTCCTATACTGTCTCAGGATGTACTCTATAAACTTTAATTCATAATAATGTATCACTATTGGTACATCTCTAGGAGTATATTAGGGTTTGCTCTTTGTTTTATACATTCTCTGGGTTTTGACACATGTATAATAACATGTATCCACCATTACAGTATCATATGGAATAGGTTCACTGCCTTAAAAATACCCTGTGCTTCACCTACTCATTTTTCTCTCTTTTCCTCCTACAGAGCCTCTGGCAACCACTGATCTTTCTATTGTCTACCTAGTTTCAACTTATCCAGAATGCCATATAATTGGAATCATATAGCAAGTAGCCTTTTCAGGTTGGCTTATTTCACTTAGCAATATGCATTTAAGGCTTGTCCATGTTTATTCATGGTTTTGTGGCTGTTTGTAACAATCTTATTTAACTTTTCCACAGGCTTTGCAGTGGTAAAAGTAAATCTAATGGGGATATGAATTTTAGAGCATATTCTATGGGATCCTCATAACAAATGAAGACATTACATTTTAGCTTCAGTTTATCCTAAGATATTCTTCAAACATTTCATGACTTTTTAGGTTAAGCAGTAATTTTATTATTTTTTAAAGTTATTTAAATTCCAATTAGTTAACAGTGTTATATCATTCTCAGGCATACAACATGATGATTCAACAATTCCATACATCACCCAGTGCTTATCACTACACGTGCATTCTTTAATATCCATCACCTATTTAACCCATACCTTGACCAACCTCCCCTCTGGTAACCATCAGTATGTTCTCCATAATTACAAAACCATTTCTTGGTTTGTCTTCCTCTCTCTATTTTTCACCTTTGCTCATTTGTTTTGCTTCTTAAATTCCACTTATGAGTGAAATCATAATGGTATTCTTTCTCTGACTTATTTTGCTTAGTGTAATACTCTCTAGCTTCATCCATGTCATTGCAAATGGCAAGATTCCATTCTTACAGTTGAAAAATATTCCAGTGTGTGTGTGTGTGTGTGTGTGTGTGTGTGTGTATCACATCTTTTTAATCCATTCATTAATCACCCTTAGGCTGCTTCCACTCTCGCCTATTTAAATAATGCTGCTATAATAATTGGGGTACATGTATACCTTTGGATTTGTGTTTTGTATTATTTGGGTAAATACCCATTAATGTGATTACTGGATCATAAGGTAGTTCTATTTTTAAATTTTTCAGGAACCTCCATACTGTTTTCAACAATGGCTGCACCAGCCTGAATTCCCACCATTAGTGCTAGAGTGTTCCTTTTTTTCCACATCCTCGCTAACACCTGTTGTTTTTCATGTTTTTGTTGTAGCCATTCTGACAGGTATAAAGTGATATCTCATGATAGTTTCGATTTTCATTTCCCTGATAATGAGTCATGATGAGCATCTTTTCATGTGTCTGCTGGCCATCTGGATGTCTTCCATGGAAGAATGGTCTGTTCATGTCCTTCCCCCATTTTTTAATTGGATTACTTAGTTTTTGGGAGTTGAGTTTATAAGTTCTTTTGGATACTAACCCTTTATCACATATGTCATTTGCAAATATCTTCTCCCATTCAGTAGATTGTCTTCTACTTTTGTCATTGTTTCCTTTGCTGTACAGAATCATTTAATTATGATGTAGTCTCAATAGTTCATTTTTTCCTTTTCTTTTCCTTGCCTCAGCAAACCCATCAAGAAATGTGTACTAAATCCAATGTCGAAGAAGTTACTGCCTATGTGTTCTTCTAGGATTTTTATGATTTCAGGTCTCACATTTAGGTCTTTCATCCATTTGGAATTTAATTTTTGTATGATAAAAGAAAGTGGTCCAGGAGGAGTTAAGATGGTGGAGGAGTAGGGGACCCTAATTTCATCTGGTCCCTAGAATTCACCTAGATAGTTATCAAATCATTCTAAACACCTGTGAGATCAACTGGAGATCTGAGAAAAGAATTACTGCAAGTCTACAAATAGAAAAGCAACCACTTTTTGCAAGGTCGGAGGTATGGAGACGTGAATCTGAGGTGATACATCAGAAGATAAACTGCGGGGGCAGGGAGTTTCCTTAAGCCACCTACCAGAAAGTGTTATAAGCAGCAGAGCACAAAATTAGAACTTTTAGAAGTCTGCTCTGGTCAGGGACGTCACAAAAATGATGAGGGTGACTGAGTGCAGCAGATTTCCCAAGCATCAGAGCAGGAAAGCTGGCTGCAAACAGTGATTCTAACTACCGGCCTTCTGTTTGGTATTGCCATAAACCACGAACCACTGCACACTCAGGTGACCGCTCTCCAAGCAGGGGCCAAGCAAAAGGCAGAAGCATGGAAAGACCCCCTTCCTCCTCTGGAAAGAATGACATGGGTCTGCACCACAGAAATCCATGAAGTTTGGAGACTAAAAATAGGGTTGAGTGCCTGAGATAAAAACGTTCAGTCACAAGCTGGGTAAGTACAGAGTTCTGGCAGAAACCAAGGAGACAAGAGTGATTGATGCTTTTCTGTGAGGGCTCACTGAAGAGTGGGGGGCTCAAACTTTCAGCTCCAGGGCTATAGATCAGGGCAACACCATTTTCACCCCCCACCCATTGGTACTGAAAGCCTTCAGGGAGCAAAACAGTGTTACATAGTGCAATACACTTACCCTGAGACCAGCTCCCTGGTAAGAGGGGTGCAATTCCACTCGGGCAAAAACATCTGAAAATCAGTGCAAAAGGCCCCACCCCCAGAACACCAGCAGAAACATCTGGCTAATACCAAATTTACCAGTCATAGAGAAATGCAAAACTTCAGCTCTTGAGAAAAACAGAATAGAGTAATCATGTTTTATTATTATTATTATTCCTTAGTCTTTTGGTTTTGTTTTATTTTTTTCTTTTCAACTACTTTCTCATTTTACCAATTCTTTTTTAAATGTTTTTTAACTTTAATTTTTACATTTATATATATTTCATTTTTGGTGTCCTTTCATTGTATTCAATTTTATTTTTTTACCTATATAAGTTTTTCTTTTGTTCTTATTTTGCGATCTAGTTTCTTCTAACAAACAGACCAAAACACACCCAGGATCTAGTTCATTGTTGTGTTCTGTTTTACTTTTTGGTGGATTTTATTCTCTCTCTCTCTCTTTTTCTTTGGTTTCTGTGTTCTTCTGATTTGTTTTGTTTGTATTTTCTGGTGCTGTTGTTGCTATTTTTGTATTTTCTCTCTCTTTCAGGTATTCTTTTCGAACATAAGGAGGAGACAGAGAAACTCACGCCAAAAGAAAGAACAGGAGGCAGTACTCACTGCCAGGGAATTAGTCTATATGGATGTAAGTAAGATGATGGAACTAGAATTCAAAACAACAATTATAAAGATATTAGCTGAGCTTCAAAAAAGCATAGAGGATACTCTAGAATCCCTTACTGGAGAAATAAAAGAGCTAAAATCTCATCAGATCAAAATCAAAAAGGCTATTATTAAGATGCAGTAAAAAAATAGTCTCTAACTGCTAGAATAAATAAGGCAGAAGAGAGAGTCAGTGATATACAAGAAAAATGATGGAGAATAAGTAAATTGAGAAAAAGAGAAAAACAACTACTGAATCATGAAGAGAGACTTTGAGAACTCAGCAATAACATAAAGAGAAATAATATTAGAGTAAGCAGGACGCCAGGAAGGGGGGGGGCAGAGAGTTTATTTGAACAAATTATAGCAACTTCTTGCTAGACATGTCTTCAAAGGCAAGGGAAACAAAAGGAAAAAATGAACTATTGGGACTTCATCAAGATAAAAGGCTTTTGCACAACAAAGAAACAGTTGATAAAACCAAAAGAAAACCTATGGAATAAGAGAAGATATTTGCAAATGTTTCAGCAGATAAAGGACTAGTATCCAAAATCTATAAAGAACTTATCAAACTCAACACCCAAAAAAGAAATAGGGAAGGAGGAGCAAGATGACAGAGGAGTAGGAGACCTAAATTTTGTCTAGTCCCAGGAATTCAGCTAGATAGTTATCAAACCATTCTGAACACCTACAAATTCAACAGGAGATCAAATAAAAGAATAACAGCAATTCATCAGTCTTTCACCAAGCCACCCCATCCCTCAAAAAAAGAAAAGCAGCAATTCTATGAACAGAAAAGCAACCACTTTCTGGAAGGTAGGACGTGCAAAGAAGAGAATCTGCGGTGATAATATGGGAAGATAGACCATGGTGGGGGGGGGTGCAGTGGAGGGAGACTCCATCAGGCAGCTACTGGCAAACGATAGAGCAGTGGAACACAAAATTGGAACTTTTGGAAGTCAGCTCCACTGAGGGACATCTCTCCAGTTGTTAAGCGGGAGGTGGAACCCTCACTGGGAAAGTGTAGTCTCAGGAGCCTCCGAGCCACAGAAAGACCAGGGGTGCCTGAGGGTGGCAGACCTCCCAGGTATCGGAGCAGGGAAGCTGGCTGAAAAGACAGAGCCGAGTAGTGGACTCTTAGGTCAGGGTTGCCATAAATTGTGATCCACAGCACAGTCGGGCCACTATTCTTTGAGCAGGGACCCAACAAACGGCAGATCTGGGGAGATTCCCTTTCCTTACCTGGGAGGAGTGGAACGGGAGTGCACCGCAGGAATCTGCTGGGTTTGGAGACCCTAAACAGGGTGGTGTGCCAGAGATAGAAAGGCTCAGTCACAGGCTGGGTGAACACAGAGTGTGGCTGGAGACCAGGGAGACAGGAGTGATTGATTGCTTTTCTCTCAGAGCTCAGTGAGGAATGGGGCCCTAAGTACTCAGCTCCTCTGGGGTCAGAGATTGGGAGGCCGCCATTGTCACACTCATCCTCCAAAGCTGGACAGAAAGCTTTCAGGGAACAAAAGCTACCAAGAGCAAACCCTAACAGATTATTTAGCCTGGCCCCTGGCAAGGGCGGTGCAATTGAACCTCAGACAAAGACATTGAGAATCATGGCAACAGGCCCCTCTCCCTAAAGATCAGCAAGAACATTGAGCCAAGACCCATTTTACTTATCAATGAGAACAGTAAAACCTTATTTTTTGTATATATATATAAAGTTTTCCTTTCTTTAAAATTTGGGATAGAGTTTCTTCTAATAGACCAAAATATACCCTAAATCTAGTATATGGCTTGGTTCTAGTCTCCTGCCTGATCACATTCTCTCCTTTTATGTTTTTAATTTTTCTTCTTTCTTTTTTCAACCAAAGTCTTATCACTTCCCTTTTTAAAATCTTTAATTTTCATCTTTACAGTCATATACCAGCCCTTCATCATATTTACTCATATTTTTGTATATATGTAAGTTTTTCTTGCTTTAAAATTTTGGGAGGCAGATTCTTCTAACAGACCAAAATACACCCAAAATCTAGTGTGTGGCTCTGTTCTATTCACCAACCTGATCATATTCTTTTTTTTTTTATTCTTTCTTTTCCCCTCAATTTTTGGATTTCTTCTGATTTGTTTAGTGTATATTTTTCTGGAATCATTATAACCCTTTCAGTATTTTGTTCTCTCATTTATCTCTTCTTCTCCAGACAAAATCACAAGATGGAAAAAATCACTTCAAAAAAAAAAAAAAGAATAAGAGGCAGTAAGGACTGCCAGGGACCTAATGAATATGGACATTAGTAAGATGTCGGAACTAGAGTTTAGAATGGCAATTATAAAAATACTAGCTCCGGGCTTGAAAAAAGCATAGAAGATACTAGAGAATCCCTTTGTGGAGAAATAAGAGAACTAAAATCTAACAAAGTTGAAATCAAAAAGGCTATTAATGAGGTGCAATAAAAAATGGAGGCTCTAACTGCTAGGATAAATGAGGCAGAAGAGAGAATTAGTTATATAGAAGACCAAAAGGTGGAGAATAAAGAAGCTGAGAAAAAGAGCAATAAACAACTACTGGATCACGAGGAGAGAACTCGAGAGGTAAATGACACCATAAGATGAAACAATATTAAAATAATTGGGATCCCAGAAGAAAAAGAGAGAGAGGGGCAAAAGGTATATTGGATCAAATTATACTGGAGACCTTCCATAACTTGGGGAAGGAAACAGGCATCAAAATCCAGGAGGCACAGAGAACCTCCCTCAAAATCAACAAAAATAAGTCAACACCCCAACATCTAATAGTAAAACTTACTAGTCTCAGAGACAAAAAGAAAATCCTGAAAGCAGCTCAGGGACAAGAGGTTTGTAACCTACAATGGTAGAAATATTAGATTGGCAGTAGACCTATCCACAGAGACCTGGCAGGCCAGAAAGGACTGGCATGATATATTCAGGGCAATAAACGAGAAAAATATGCAGCCAAGAATACTATTTGCAGCTAAGCTGTCACTGAAAACAGATGGAGAGATAAAAAGCTTCCAGGACAAACAAAAACTAAAAGAATTTGTGAACACCAAACCAGCCTTAAAAGAAATATTGAAAGGGGTCCTATAAGCAAAAGGCACCCTAAAAGTAACATAGACCAGAAAGGAACAGACAATATACAGTATCAGTCACCTTACAGGCAATACAATGACACTAAATTCATATCTTTCACTAGTTACCCTGAATGTAAATGGGCTAAATGGCCCAATCAAAAGACACAGAGTATCAGATTGGATTAAAAACAAACAAGACCCGGGTGCCTGGGTGGCTCAGATGGTTAAGTATCTGCCTTCAGCTCAGGTAATGATCCCAGGGTCCTGGGATCGAGTCCCGCATTGGGCTCCCTGCTCCTTGGGAGCCTGCTTCTCCCTCTGCTTCTCTCTCTCTGTGTCTCTCATGAATGAATAAATAAAATCTTAAAACAACAACAACAAACAAACAAGACCCATTAATATGCTATCTGCAAGAGACTCATTTTAGTCCCAAAGAAACCTCCAGATTTAGAGTGAGGGGGTAGAAAACCATTTACCATGCTAATGCACATCAAAAGAAAGCTGGGGTGGCAATCCTTATATCAGACAAAATGGATTTTGAAACAAAGACTATAATAAGAGATGAGGAAGGACACTATATCATACTAAAGGGTCTATCCAACGAAAAGATCTAACAATTGTAAATATCTATGTCCCTAACATAGAGCAGCCAATTATATAAGCAGATTAATAACAAAATCAAAGAAACACATTGACAATAATACAATAATAATAGGGGACTTTGACACCCCCCACACTGAAATGGACAGATCATCTAAGCAAAAGATCAACAAGGAAATAAAGGCTTTAAATGACACACTGGACCAGATGGACTTCACAGATATATTCAGAACATTCCATCCCAAAGCAACAGAATACACATTCTTCTCTCATGCTCATGGAACATTCTCCCGAATGGATCACATCCTGGGTCACAAATCAGGTCTCAACCAGTACCAAAAGGTTGGGATCATTCCTTGCATATTTTTGGACCACAATTCTTTGAAACTAGAACTCAATCCAAAGAGGAAAGTTGAGAAAAACTCTAGTAAATGGAGGCTAAACAACATCCTATTAAGAATGAATGGGTCAACCAGGAAATTAAAGAAGAATTAAAAAATTCATGGAAACAAATGAAAATGAAAACACAACTGTCCAAAAACTTTGGGATGCAGCAAAGCTGTCTTAAGAGTAAATTATATAGCAATTCAAGCCTTTCTCAAGAAACAAGAAAGGTCCCAAATACACAACCTAACACTACACCTAAAGGAGCTGGAGAAAGAACTGCAAATAAAGCCTAAACCCAGAAGGAAATAATAAAGTTCAGAGCAGATATAAATGAAATACGAAAAGAAAAGTAGAAGGGATCAAGAAAAGTAGGAATTGGTTCTTAGAAAGAATTAATAAGATTGATAAACCCCCTGGCAAGGCTTATCAAAAAGAAAAGAGAAAGAATCCAATTAAATAAAATCGTGAATGAAAGAGGAGAGATCACAAACAACACCAAAGAAATACAGTCATAAGAACATATTATGAGCAACTCTATGCCAGCACATTAGACAATATGGAAGAAATAGATGCATTCCTAGAGATGTATCAACTACCAAAACTGAACCAGAAAGAAATAGAAAACCTGAACAGACCCATAACCACTAAGGAAATTGAAGCAGCAATCAAAAATTTCCCAACAAACAAGACCCCAGGGTCAGATGGCTTCCCAGGGGAATTCTACCAAACATTTAAAGAAGAATTAATACCTATTTGCCTGAAACGATTCCATAAAATAGAAATGGACAGAAAATTTCCAAACTCATTTTATGAGGCCAGCATTACCTTGATCCCCAAACCAGACAAAGACCTCATAAAAAAGGAGAACTACAGATGAATATCCCTGATGAACATGGATGCAAAAATTCTCACCAAAATATTATCAAATTGAATCCAACAGTACATTAAAAGAATTATTCACCACAACCAAGTGGGATTTATCCCTGGGGTGCAAGGTTGGGTCAACATCCACAAATCAATCAATGTGATACAATACATTAATAAAAGAAAGAACAAGAACCATATGATACTCTCAATAGATGCAGAAAAAGCATTTGACAAAGTACAGTATCCTTTCTTGATTAAAACTCTTCACAGTGTAGGGATAGAGGGTACATACCTCAATATCATAAAGGACATCTATGAAAAATCCACAGCGAATATCATTCTCAATAAGGAAAAACTGAGAGCTTTTCCCCTAAGGTCAGGAACACAGCAGGAATATCCACTATCACCACTGCTATTCAACATAGTATTAGAAGTCCTAGCCACAGCAATCAGACAACAAAAAGAAATAAAAGGCATCCAAATCAGCAAAGAAGAAGTCAAACTCTCACTCTTTGCAGATGATATGATACTTTATTTGGAAAACCCAAAGACTCCACCCCAAAACTGCTAGAATTCATACAGGAATTCAGTAAAATGGCAGGATATAAAATCAATGCACAGAAATCAGTTGTATTTCTACACCAACAAGACAGAAGAAAGAGAAATTAAGGAGTCGGTCCCATTTACAATTGCATCCAAAACCATAAGATACCTAGGGATAAATCTAACCAAAGAGGCAAAAAATCTGTAATCAGAAAACTTTAGAATACTCATGATAGAAATGGAGGAAGACACAAAGAAATGGAAAAACGTTCCATGGATTAGAAGAACAAATACTGTGAAAATGCCTATGCTACCCAGAGCAACCTGTACACATTCAATGCAATCCCTATCAAAATACCATCCACTTTTTTTCAAAGAAATGGAACAAATAATCCTAAAATTTATAAGGAACCGGAAAAGACCTGAATAGCCAGAAGAATGTTGAAAAAGAAAAAGCTGGTAGCATCACAATTCTGGACTTTAATCTCTATTACAAAGTTGGGATCATCAAGAGAGTCTGGTACTGACAAAAACAGACACATAGATTACTGTAGCAGAAGAGAGAGCCCAGAAATGGACCCTCACCTCTATGGTCAACTAATCTTCAACAAAGCAGGAACGAATGTCCAATGAAAAAAACAGTCTCTTCAACAAATGGTGCTGGGAAAATTGGACAGCCACGTGCAGAAGAATGAAATGACCATTTCCTTACACCACACACAAAAATAGACTCAAAATGGATGAAAGACCTCAATGTGAGACAGGAATCCATCAAAATGCTTGAGGAGAACACAGGCAGCACCCTCTTCGACCTCATTCGCAGCAACTTCTTCCTAGAAACATTGCCAACGGCAAGGGAAGCCAGGGCAAAAATGATCTATTAGGACTTCATCAAGATAAAAAGCTTTTGCACAGCAAAAGACAGTCAACAAAACCAAGAGACAACTGACAGAATGGGAGAAGATATTTGTAAATGGCATGTCAGATAAAGGGCTAATATCCAAAATCTTTAAAGAACTTATCAAAGTCAACACCCGGAGAACAAATAATCCAATCAAGAAATGGGCAGAAAACATGAACAGGCATTTCTGTAAAGAAGACATCCAAATGGTCAACAGACACATGAAAAGGTGCTCAACATCACTCAGCATCAGGGAAATACAAATCAAAACCTCAGTGACATACCATCTCACACCAGTCAAAATGGCTAAACAGAATACGTCAGGAAATGACAGATGTTGGCGAGGATGTGGAGAAAGGGGAGCCCTCCTACACTGTTGGTGGGAATGCAAGCTGGTGCAGCTACTCTGGAAAACAGTATGGAGGTTCCTCAAATAGGTCAAAATAGAGCTACCCTACCACCCAGCAACTGCACTACTGGTTATTTATCCAATGGCCACAAACATAGTGATTCAAAGGGCCACATGCACCCCAATGTTTATAACCTCAATGTCCACAATAGGTAAATTATGGAAAGAGCTCAGATGTCCATTGGAGATGAATGTATAAAGAAATGGTGATATATATATATATATATATATATATATATATATATATATAGAGAGAGAGAGAGAGAGAGAGAGAGAGAGAGAGAGAGAAATATTACCCAGCCATCAAAAAAATGAAATCTTATCATTTGCAAAGATTTGGGTGGAACTAGAGGGTATTATGCTAAGTGAAATAAGTCAATCAGAGAAAGAATTATTATATGTGTTTGCTTATATGTGGAATTTAAGAAACAATATAGATGAACATAGGCTAAGGAAGGGAAAAATAAAATAAAAGAAAATCAGGGAGGGTAACAATCATAAGAGACTTAATTATAGGATGCCACCTGAGGGTTGCTGTTGGGGAAGTGGGTGGGGGGATGGCATAACTGGGTGGTGTTCATTAAGGATGGCACTTGATGTAATGAGCACTGGGTGTTATATGCAACTGATGAATCACTAAACTCTACCTCTGAAACTAATAATACAATATATGTTAATTGATTTTTTAATCTAAAAATATGTGGCCCAGTTTCATTCTTTTGCATGTTGCTGTCCAGTTTCCCCAAAACCATTTGGTGAAGAGAATGTATTTTGCTCACTGAATATCCTTTACTGCTTTGTCAAAGATTACTTGCTGATATAGTTGTGGATTCATTTCTGTGGTTTCTCTTCTGTTCCATTTACTTATGTTTCTATTTTTGTGTCAGTACCATACTGCTTTGATCACTACAGCTTTGCAATATAACTTCAAGTCCAGACTTGTGATGCCCCCAGCATTGCTTTTCTTTTTCAAGATTGCCTTGGCTATTCAGAGTCTTTTGTGGTCCCATATAAATTTAGGGTTATTTGTCCTAGTTTTGTGAAATTTGCTGTTGGTATTTTTTTTTTAGCTTTGTGGATTATGCTTTTTTTAATTATGTTATGTTAGTCACCATACAGTACATCATTAATTTTTGATGTAGTTTTCCATGATTCATTGTTTGTGTATTACTCCCAGTGCTCCATGCAACACGTGCCCTCCTTAATTCCCATCACCAGGCTAACCCATCCCCCAACCCTCCTCCCCTCTGAAACCCTCAGTTTGTTTCTTGGAATCCATAGTCTCTCATGGTTCGTATCCTCCTCTGATTTTCCTCCCTTCATTCTTCCCTTCCTTCTCCTAATGTCCTCCATGCTATTCCTTATGTTCCACAAATAAGTGAAACCATATGATAATTAACTTTCTCTGCTTGACTTATTTCACTTAGCATAATCTCCTCCATTCCCATCCATGTTGATGCAAAAGTTGGGTATTCTTCTTTTCTGATGACTGAGTAATATTTCATTGTATATATGGACCACATCTCTTTTTTTTTAAAAGATTTTATTTATTTATTTGAGAGAGAGACAGCACGAGAGGGGGTTGGGTCAGAGGGAGAAGCAGACTCCCCGCCGAGCAGGGAGCCCGATGCAGGACTCGATCCCGGGAGTCCGAGATCATGACCTGAGCCGAAGGCAGTTGCTCAACCGACTGAGCCACCCAGGCGCCCTGGACCACATCTCTTTATCCATTTATCTGTTAAAGGGGCTGTTGGTATTTTGATAAGATTGCAGTAAATGTGTAGATTGCTTTGGGTACTATAGACATTTTAAAATATTTTTCTTTCAATTGATGAGCATAGAGTAGTTTCTCATTTTTTTTTGTTTTATCTCCAATTTCTTTCATCAGTGTTTTATAATTTTCAAAGTATCATTCTTTTAAATCTGTTTAGTTTTATTCCTAGGTATCTTTTTATTTTTAGTGCAATTGTAAATGGTTTTGTTTTTTTAATTTCTCTTTCTGCAGCTTCTTTTTTGGTATAGCAATGCAACAGAGTTTTGTACACTCATTTTGTATCCTGTGGCTTTGCTGAATTCCTTTATCAGTTCCAGCACTTTATTGGTGGAGTCTTTCAGGTTTTGTATAAATAGTATCATCTAAACTGTAAACAGTGAAAATTTTATTTATTTCTTACCACTTAGGATGTTTTATTTCTTTTTGTTGTCTGATTGCTGTGGCTAGGACTTCCAGTACTGAGTTGAATAAATGTGTTGAGAGTGGACATCCTTGTCTTGTTCCTGACCTTAGAGGAAAAAATCTCAGCTTTTTCCTAACAAGTATGGTGTTAGCTTTGTGTTTTTCATATATCACCTTTATTATTCTGAGGTATATTCTCTCTAAACCTACTTTGTTGAGGGTTTTTTTTTTTATCATGAATGGATGTTGTAGTTTGTGAAATGTTTTTTTCTGCATGTATTGAAGTAATCGTTTGTTTACTATCCTTTCTTTTATTAATGTGATTATCACATTGATTGATTTGTGCATATTGAATCACTCCTGCAACACACTTGATCATGGTGAGTGATTTTTTAATGTATTATTGGATTTTATTTGCTTGTATTGTGTTGAGGATTTTTGCACCTATGTTCATAAGAGGTATTGGTCTGTAGTTGTTTATTTGTTGTGTCCTTACCTGGATTTGGTATCATGGTATTGCTGGCCTCATAGAATCAATTTGGAAGTTTTCTTTCCTTTTCTATTTTTTAGAATAATTTGAGAATAAATGGAATGAACTCTTTAAATATTTGGTCGAATATGCCTGTGAAGCCATCTGGGCCTGACAAAAGTTAACTGGAAGGTTTTTTTTGTTTGTTTGTTTGTTTTTTGCTTGTTTGTTCGTTTGTTTTAATTACTGACTCAATTTCTTTGTTGGTTACTGGTCTGTTCAAATTTTCTATTTCTTCCTGCTTCAATTTTGGTAGTTTATATGTTTCTAGGAATTTATCAATTTCTTCTAGCTTGCCCAATTTGTTGACGTATAGTTTTTCATAACCTTTTTTAATTGTATTTCTGTGGTGTTGGTTACTTCTCCTCTATCATTTATAGGATTATTTATTTGAGTCCTTCCTTTTCTTTTTTTTTCCTTGATAAGTCTGGTTAACTGGTAATTATAAATAGTGTTTCCTCAAAGCCCGGGTTTTTTGTTCATTCCTTCATATTCTATATTGCTACCCCATGTTTCTGCTTGGCCCAACGTAGGTCACATGGTCAGTATTAAACCAATCACTGTGGCCAGGGCAATGGTATACTGTGACTAACATTCATATTAAATATCCTCTCCTTTAATAGAGCAGAAAGTGGGATGAGCTCTACCACAGCCGTACAGAAAATCCGAATTCTCTATGGGAGATGTATGTTGGGCTACCAAAACCATAGTTTCCTATGACAAATAAACAATTAAATGTAGTTACAATGGGTAAGCTTACTTTAATTTAGGTATATAGAGCATAATACTTAATAAGGAAGTCAAAATTATAAGGTCAGTCATTAGCATAGTGCTACACATAAAGTATTGCACTATTTAATTACTTATTGAACAAATAGTTATTGAGGACTTAAACTATGCAAAGAAATGTTGTAATTGCTATGGAGAAATAAAAAAAATAAATAAGACAAGCCTTTCTCTCACACAGTTTATAATTAGCTGAAGGAGAAACATATATTTCTACAATAAGAAATTATGAAGACACATGGGACAAAGCATATGCTATGACAATATAAACTAAGTAGCTTTGCTCATTAGTTATGTACTTGGGTCATTGCATATAAAACAATATTTGTATATTGAAACTTATTGTTAGTGAACTTCTATTAGGACTTCAGAGATGTATATTTCCAGGAACTATTTTGGCTTCAGGGTGCACGTGCATACACACACATGAATCAGAGCCATTTAGAGGTCATGAATCACAGTGGTGCTCCATCTTGCCTACACATTAGAAGCATGAGGGGAGCATTTAAGAAAATACCAAATGTTTGGAGCCCATCCCCAGAGATTCTGACTTCATTAGTGAGGGGTGGGTTTGGATATATTTTAAATGTTCCCCCAAGTGATTCTAATGTGTAGAAAGTACTCATCTAGTTGAGCCACTTCATGTTGCAATTGAAGAAAGTGAGACAGAGAAAATATGTAATTTTCCCAAGATAATATTAGTTAGAGTCCTCCTTGCCTGCATCCTAGTGTACATATTTTGAGGATAATTATATCATTGTTTTTCAATCTGTGGAAATTAAAATCTCTGGCATTATCTTTTATAAAAAATAGAAGTCAGATAAGCAATTCATAAGATCTTGTAAACATTTTGAAATCAGCTGCATAGGTGATTCAGGCAAAGGTGGCCAAGGAGTAGGGGACCCTATTTCAACTGGTCCCCTGAATTGAGCCGGATATCTATGAGACCACTCTGAAAACCCATGAAATCAGCCTGAAATGTAAGAAGATATATCTGGATCTCTACAAACAGAATATCCCTGGCAGTTGGTTTTGAGGTATGAGGTAGAGAGCCATGATTCTGTGGGCAGATATCAGAAGCTAAATAGAAGGGGGAAAGTGTTGCTATAAGTGCTTGAGCTGGGAAGGTGAAATAACACAGGAACACAAAAGCCTCCCACACTGGGGATGGGGCACAGACTAGCAGACCGTTAGTGGTGGGAAAAGGACTTTAGGGCAGCCCTCAGACTGAAACTTGAAGCTGAGGGGGCGCACGTGCATTCTGGGGGCAGCTGGCGGTTTTAAAATCACAAAGGGCAGAGATGTGCCTGGACCTGGAAGGGAGGGCTGGGGGGCACACAATCCAGGATGCTGCAGTCCTTAGCAGCACAGACAGAAATGGAGACAGTGTGGCCTAGAGAGCTCACTGAAGAACAGACAGAGATCTCTCTCTTCTGAGGCAGAGGTTGGATATGGTCACTTCTGCTCTGACTCTCAGAAGAGAGGCAGAAAGCCACCAGGGAAAGCTGCCAGAGAAAAAAAGCCCCCCCAAACCGGTTTTCACTGAGTTCATCACTGCCACCCCCTCAGGAAAAGGGTATCTCTGCCCAAAGAGTGTTGCCTGAGTAACAGCCCAGCTGGCCCCTCCTCCAGAAGATAGGTTGGAAGAACAAGAGGACAACAACCTTAAGGTCCCTATAAAACAGGTGCATTGTACTTGGATTGTGGGACTCTACATTCCCTCAACCACCCCTCAACAGAATGACTAAGAGGAGGAACCCGCAAAATAGGAAAGCCTCAGAGAATGTGAATTCTGCCAAAATTTACAAATGGATATTGATATAAACAGGATATCAGAAAAAGACTTCAGGGTAACAGTATGAAGACAATAGCTAGGCTGGAGAAAACCATTAATGGCAAAATAGATTCTCTAAGGGCAGAAATGAGAGCTCATCTGGCAGAACTTAAAAAATGCTATCAATGAGATCCAATCTAATCTAGATACTGTAACAGCTAAGGTAAAGGAGGCAGAAGAATGAATTAATGATCTAGAAGACAAACTGATAGAAAAGAAGGAACAGGAGGGGCCCTGGAACAAGCAGCTTAAAATCCATGAAAACAGAAAGAGAAATAAGTGAGGCCATGAAATGTTCCAATGTCAAAATTATTGGGATCCCTGAGGGGGTGGAGAGAGAGAGAAGACTAGAGATATACTTGAGCAAATCATAGCTGAGAACTTCCCTAATCTGGGGAATGAAACAAACATTCATGTCCTAGAGGCAGAGAGGACCCCTCCCAAGATCAAGGAGAACAGACAAATGCCCTGGCATGTAATAGTAAAACTCTCAAATCTTAGTACCAAGGAAACCACCTTATGGACAGTTAGGGAGAAGAGATTCCTTATATACAGAAGGAGGAACATCAGAATAACGTCAGACCTATCCACAGAGACCTGGCAAGCCAGAAAGGGCTCGCAAGACATAATCAGGGCACTAAAGGAGAAGAACATGAAGCCAAGAATACTTTATCTGGCAAGGTTGTCATTTAGAATGGATGGAGATATATAGAGCTTCCATGAATGGCAGAAACTGAAAGAATATGTGACCACCAAGCTGCCACTGCAAGAAATATTAAGGGGGGGTTCTACAAAAGGAGAAAGACTCCAAGACTGATATAGAACAGAAATTTACAGAGACAATCTATAGAAACAAGGATTTCACAGGCAAAATGATGACAATAAAATCATATCTTTCAGTAATCACTCTCAATGTGAATGTCCTAAATGCTCCCATAAAATGGCACAGGGTAGCAGATTGGATAAAAAGTTGGGACCCATCCATATGTTGTCTACAAGAGACTCATTTTGAACCTAAGTGAAGGGATGGAGAACCATCTTTCATGCTAACAGACCTCAAAAGAAAGCTGGGGTAGCAATTCTCATATCAGACAAATTAGATTTTAAGCTAAAGACTGTAGTTAGAGACACAGAAGGACACTATATTATTCTTAAAGGTTCTATCCAATAAGAAGGTCTAACAATTGTAAATATCTATTCCCCCAACATGGGAGCAGCCAACTACATAAGCCAACTGTTATCCAAAATAAAGAGACATATTGATAATATTATGTTAATTGTAGGAGACCTCAACACCCCACTCTCAGCAATAGACAGATCATCTAAACAGAAAATCAAAGAAACAAGAGCTTTGAATGACACACTGGACCAGATGGACCTCATAGATATATACAGAATATTCCTCCCCAAAACAGCAGAATACTCATTCTCCTCAAGTGCACATGGAACTTTCTCCAGAATAGACCACATACTGGGTCACAAATCAGGGCTCAACCGATACCAAAAGATTGAGATTATCCCCTGCATATTCTCAGACCATAATGCTTTAAAATTGGAACTCAATCATGAGAAAAAATTTGGAAGAAATTCAAACACTTGAAAGCTAAAGACAACTCTGCTCAAGAATGTTTGGGTCAACCAGGAAATCAAAGAAGAACTTAAACAATTCATGGAAACCAATGAAAATGAAAACACATCAGTCCAAAACCTATGGGATAATGCAAAGGTGGTCATAAGGGGGAAATACATAGCCATCCACACCTCACTCAAAAAAAAAAAAAAAAAATAGAAAAATCCTGAATTCACCAGCTAACTTTACACCTTAAAGATCTGGAGAAAAAAGTAATAGTGATGCATAAACCATGAATTAGAAGAGAAATAATTAAGATTAGAGCAGAGATCAATGAATTAGAAATCAGAAATAGAGCAGATCAATGACTAGAAGCTGGTTCTTTGAAAGAATTAATAAGATCAAGAAACCACTGGCCAGACTTATCCAAAAAAAAGAGAAAGGACCCAAATTAATAAAATTATGAATGAAAGGGGAGAGATCACGGTTAACACCTAGGAAATTGAAACAATTATTAGAAAGTATTATCAACAACTATATGCCAATAAATTAAGCAACCTGGAAAAAATGGATGCCTTCCTGGAAACCTATAAGCTGCCAAGACTGAAACAGGAAGAAAATGACAACCTGAATAGACGAATACCTAGGTAGAAGCAGTGATCAAAAACCTCCCAAAAAACAAGAGTCCAGGCCCTGATGGATTCCCTGGGGAATTCTACCAAATATTTAAAGAAGAAATAATACCTATTCTCTTGAAGCTGTTTCAAAAATAGAAACAGAAGGAAAACTTCCAAACTCATTCTATGAGACCAGCATTACCTTGACCCCAAACCAGGCAAAGACCCCAACAAAAATGAGAATTTCAGACTGATATCCCTGATGAATATGTACACAAAAATTTTCAACAAAATCCTAGCTGACAGTATCCAACAATACATTAAAAGGATCATCCACCATGACCAAGTGGGATTTATCCCCAGAATGCAAGGTTGGTTCAATATTCACAAATCAATCAATGTGCTAGAACATATTAATAAGAGGAGAGAGAAGAACCATATGGTCCTCTCAATTGATGCAGAAAAAGCATTTGACAAAATAAAGCATCCTTTCCTGATTAAAACACTTCAGAATATAGGGGTAGAGGGAACATTCCTCAATTTCATAAAATTTATCTATGAAAAGCCCACAGGGAATATCATTCTCGATAGGTAAAAGCTGAGAGCTTTTCCCTTAAGGTCTGGAACACAACAAGGATGCCCACCCTCATCACTATTGTTCAACATAGTACTAGCATTCCTAGCAACAGCAATCAGACAACAAAAAGAAATAAAAGATATTCAAATTGTCAAAAAAGGAGTCAAACTCTCTCTCTTCACAGACGACATGATACTTTATGTGGAAAACCCAAAAGACGCTACCCCCAAATTACTACAACTCATACAGCAACTCAGGAATGTGGCAAGATACAAAATCAATGCACAGAAATCAATTGCTTTCTTATACACTAACAATGTAACTTTAGAAAGAGAAATTAAAGAATCGATTCTATTTACAATAGCACCAAAAACCATAAGATAACTCGGAACAAAACTAACCAAAGAGGGAAAAGATCTATGCTCTAGGAACTACAGAACACTCATGAAAGAAATTGAAGAAGAAACAAAAAGATGGAAAAACTTTTCATGCTCATGGATTAGAAGAATAAACATTGTTAAAATGTCTATGCTGCCCAGAGCAATCTATACCTTCAATGCCATCCCGATCAAAATTCCAATGGCATTTTTCAAAGTGCTGGAACAAACAATCTTAAAATTTGTATGGAATCAGAAAAGACCCCGAATCACCAAGGAAATGTTGAAAAGGCAAAACAAAGTTGGGGGCCTCACGTTGCCTGATTTCAAGCTATATTACAAAGCTGTGATCACGAAGACAGCATAATACTGGCACAAAAACAGACATATAGACCAATAGAACAGAATGGAGAGGCCAGATATGGGCCCTCAACTCTATGTTCAAATAATCTTTGACAAAGCAGGGGAAAATATGCAATAGAAAAAAGACAGTCTCTTCAGTAAATGGTGCTGGGAAAATTGGACAGCTAATACAGAAGAATGAAGCTGGACTATTCTCTTACACCATACACAAAGACAAACTCAAAATGGATGAAAGACCTCAATGGGATACAGGAATACATCAAAATCCTAGAGGAGAAAATAAGCAGTAACCTCTTCAACATCGGCCACAGCAACTTCTTTCAAGACCTCTCCAAAGGCAAGGGAAACAAAGTGAAAATGAACTTTTTGGACTTCATCAAGATAAAAAACTTCTGCAGATCAAAGGAAACAGTTAACAAAACAAGGAGGTAACCCACGGAATGGGAGAAGATTTTTGCAAATGACACTACAAAGGGCTGATATCCAAGATCTATAAAGAACTTCTCAAACTCAACAGCTTCCTGCCCTCCCACAAAAAGCAAGTCAAAAAATGGGTAGAAGACATCAACAGACTCTTCTGAAAAGAAGACATACAAATGGTGAACAGACACATGAAAAAATGTTCATCATCATTAGCCATCAGGGAAATTCAAATCAAAACCAAATTGAGATACCACCTTATACCAATTAAAATGGCAAAAATAGACAAGGCAAGAAACAACAAATTTTGGAGAGGTTATGGAGAAAGGGGAACACTCTTACACTTTTGGTGGGAATGCAAGTTGGTACAGCCACTTTGGAAAACAGTGTGGAGGTGCCTCAGAAAATTAAAATAGAGCTACCCTATGGCCCAGCAATTGCACTCCTGGGTATTTACCCTAAGGACACAGATGTAGTGAAAAGAAGGGCCATATGCACCCCAATGTTCATAGCAGCAATGTCCACAATAGCTAAACTGTGGAAAGAGCTGAGATGCCCTTCAACAGACAAATGGATAAAGAAGATGTGGTCCATATATACAATGGAATATTACTCAGCCATCAGAAAGGATGAATACCTAACTTTTGCATCAACATGGATGGGAGTGGAGATTATGCTAAGTGAAATAGGTCAAGCAGAGAAAGTCATTTATCATATGGTTTCACTTATATGTGGAACATAAGGAATAGCATGGAAGACATTAGGATAAGGAAGGGGAAAGTGAAGCATGGGGGGGGATTGGGAAGGGGAGACGAACCGTGAGAGACTATGGATTCCAAGAAACAAACTGAGGGTTTTAGAGGGGAGAGAGGCATGGATGGGTGAGCCTGGTATGGATATTAAGGAGGGCACATATTGCATGGAGCACTGGGTGTTATATGCTAACAATGAATCATGGAACACTACATCAAAAACTATTGAAGTACTGTATGGTGACTAACATAAAATAAAAAAAAGAAAAAAGAAGCTACATAATCAATTATTTCATTGGAAGCAACCCAATGACTCCATTAGACTCAAACAGCTATATTGTGCTACTTCTCCTAGTATTTAACACAACTCAATAAGTAAGAAAATTACTTTTTTATGACAGCTCAGCCCATTGAAATAAATGTAATAAGGAAGTTATAAGAATCCCATGTTTGATAGTGTTGAGTAATTTAGCAAGAATATTTGAAGAAGGAATGATAGAACTCAGATATACAATGCAGAGTAACAGATATATAAATTACCTACTGATGTGTATTAAAGTTTAGGTATACTATGCCAATTTGAACAAAGCAATGTTCAGCAGTTTATAATCAACAGACAATTTGCAGGGAAGGAATAATTGGAATGGGTGAGGTTGGTCTAGAGATTAATTTCTTTTTTTTTTAAGATTTTATTCATTTATTTGACAGAGAGAGTGCACACACATGAGCAGAGGGAGAAGAAGAAGTAGGCTCTCTGCCGAGGAAGGAGCTCAATGTGGGATTCGATCCCAAGACCCTGAGATCATGACCTGAGCTGAAGGCAGATGCTTAACCAACTGAACCACCCAGGTGTACCTAGAGATGAATTTAAAGGAAAATCTTCTTGATGGGATATATGTGAACAGATAGAGAAGAGGAAAGGATATTAACATTTGTGGGGGAAGGAAAGCATAAGTAAAAGTTGGGGATGGGACTTTCTTACACCACACACAAAAATAAATTCAAAATGGATTAAAGACCTAAATGTGAGACCTGAAACCATAAAAATCCTAGAGAAAAACACAGGCAGTAACCTTTTTGACATAAGCCGCAGCAACTTCTTTCTAGATATATCTCCTAAGGTAAGGGAAACAAAAGGAAAAATAAACTATTGGGACTACATCAAAATAAAGAGGTTCTGCACATGAAGGAAATAATCAACAAAAATAAAAGGCTACTGGGGCACCTGGGTGGTGCAGTTGGTTAAGCATCCGACTCTTGGTTTTGGCTCTGGTCATGATCTCAGAGTTGTGAGATTGAGCCCTGAGTCAATCTCTGTACTCAGCACAGAGACTGTTTAAGTTTCTCTCTTCTTCTCCGTCTGCCCCTAACCCTGTTTGCTCTCTCTCCTTCTCTCTCTCTCTCTCAAGTAAATAAATATATCTTTAAATTAATTAAAAAATAAATAAAAGGCAACCTATGGAATGGGAGAAGATAAGTGCAAATGACATATCTGATAAACGGTTAGTATCCAAAATATACAAAGAACTTTAAAAACTCAACACCCAAAAAACAAATAATCCAGTTTAAAAATCAGCAGAAAACATGAAGAGACATTTTTCCAAAGAAGACATACAGATGGCCAACAGACACATGAAGAGATGCTCAACATCACTCATCATCAGAGAAATACAAATCAAAACTATGAGATATCACCTCAAACCTGTCAGAATGGCAAAAAAATTAAGAACACAAGAAACAACAGGTGTTAGTGCAGATGTGGAGAATGGGGAACATTCTTACACTGCTGGTGGGAATGCAAATTGGTGCAGCGACTCTGAAAAACAGTATGAAGCTTCCTCAAAAAGTGAAGAATAGAACTACCCTATGATCCAACAATTGCAGTACTAGGTATTTACCCAAGGAACACGAAAATACTAATTCAAGTACGAGGTATTTACCCAAGGAGCACAAAAATACTAATTCAAAGACATACATGCACCCTGATGTTTATAGCAGCATTATCTATAATTGCCAAATTATGGAAAGAGCCCAAGTGTCCATCAACTGATGAATGGATAAAGAGAATGGGATATATATGAATATTCATATATAAATGAATATTAGTCAGCTATAAAAGAGAATGGAATCTGAAATGTTCATTTCCTCCTCACTCCTATACTCCCACTTTACCTTCATATTCTTTAAGACTAAGCTCAATGTTATTTCTGGTAAAAACCAAAAAATGTCCCCACTGCCCTCCATCTGCAAAGATTTAACTATCTTTCTCCTCTGATTCCCCATGATACATCTTCTTTACCCCTACTATATCACTTAATACTCTGCTCTCAATTTACATCTCTGATTTCTGCATAATATTTGAGCACCATGGCACATGTGTGTGTGTGTTTGTGTGTGTGTGTGCGTGCGTGCATGTGCCAGGATGTATAATACATTTTATAAAAGGCCTAGCACCAAATTGGTACTTAATAAATGTTTCAAATTCATGTGAGGTTGCTTCCAATCACTTTTTCCATTATTTATTATTTTGGTAATAAACATATAATGTAAGTGGAAACACATCTGTTCATGAATTAGGAGACTTAATATTGTTAAGATGTTAACAAAGCAATTGTACATATTGTTAAGATATACCCAAAGCAATCCAGGTTCAAACCAATTGCTACTAAAATTTAAATAACATTTTTTGAAGAAAAAACACCTAAAAAAAACACCTAAAAATTCATGTGGAATCTCAAAAGACCCTGAATATCAACTTTTAAAATAAAGATCAAAACTGGAGAACTCACATTTCCTGATTTCAAAAATTATTACAAAGATACACTAATAAAAACAGTGTGACACTGGTATAAAGACTAACATATAGGCCAATGGAATACAATAGAGTTCCCAGAAATAAATCCTTGCATACATTGTCAAATGATTTTCAACAAGAGTGTCAAGACCGTTCACTGGGGAAAGGACAACTTTCTCAACAAATGGTGTTGGGAAAACTGGATATCCACATATTAAAGAATGAAGCTGGACCGCTACCTAAGAACATATTAAAAACTAAGTCAAAATGTATCAAAGACATTAAACTAAAATACTTTTAGAAGAAAACATGAAAAAAGCTTCATAACATGGGATTTGGTAATGATTTATTATATATGACTCCAAGGGCACAGACGGTAAAAGAAAACATAGACAAATTGGACTTCATAAAATTTTTAAAAAATAGTTAAAACAACAATATCAGCAGAGTAATAAGGCAACCCATGCAATGGAATAAAATATTTGGAAATTATATATCTGATAAGGGATTAATAGAGAACTCTCAAAGTTCAGCAAAAAAAAAAATTCAAAAATGGACAAAGGGCATGAAAATACATTTCTACAAAGAACAGATGCCAATGGCCAATAAACACATGAAAAGATGATCAAGATCACCAAAAGCAGAGTCTCAAAGAGATATTTGTACACCCATGTTCATAGCAGCATTATCCACATTAGTAAAACATGTAGGCAATCCAAGTGTCTCTTGATGGATGAATAGATAAGAAAATTTGGTATATATATATATATATAATAAGGAAAGAAATTCTGATATATAGTATAACATGGATAAACCTTGAAGACACTCTGCCAAGTGAAATAAACCAATCACAAAAAGACAAATATTGTATGATTCCACATATATGAGATACTTAGAGTAGTAAAAATCATAGAAGCAAAAAGTGGAATGTGAGAGCTTAGGAAGATGGCAGAGTAGGAGGACCCTGAGCTTACCTCATCCCATGTTTTCTACTAGATATATTCCATATCCAAGTCAACAAACCTGAGAGCAATCCAAAGTCTGGCAGAAGTAACTCCATAACTAAATATAGAGAAGAAGCTACATCTGAAAGTTTACAAAGGTCAGAAAAGCAGAGAGAAGCTGCCCGCAAGAGGGAGCTGCTCTTGTGGAGAGGGCAGAGAAATGGGCTCTCACACCATGGTGCTCACATAGGGTAGACTAATCTCCATAACATTTGCCTTTAAAAACCAGATGGGCTGAATTCCATGAGTTTAAAAAACAGTGGTACTTTGAATGTGGAGCATTAAAAGTCTGCTGAATCAGCACTGGATAAGCCTGGAGGGTGAGTGATACCTCAGTCACTATCCTTGAAGAAACAGAAGCCTAAGCAGTGAGGCAAAATAAAAACAGCGGCTTCCAAAATGCCAGGGGCCAAATGGGCAACAGATCTGTTCATACTGACTTCAGAGCATGTTGGGGGACTTCTCTGAAAACAAGGGAGCTGGCACGAGCCATTTTCCTCCCCTACACCCAGCATAAACACAGAGCCACCTGCAAGAGGCAAGGCTGCACAGATACTTGTTAACTAACCTGCTAGCAGTGTGACAAGCCCATGAGTTCTCCTAAGGACAAGCCCACTCCAAGCCTGCTAGCCTAGGCCTGGGCTCAGGGCAAATTTTGTTAAATGTGCACACCTGCCACAGCCACTGGGCAGGTCTGCCACACAATGCCCAGCTGTGTGACTCCAGTTACCTTTGTGCACTTCACCTAGCTGCTCACTCCAGCTGCCTTACTACACCATGCCTACCCGTGCACCTTCAGGTGAATTTGCAGCACCTAGCTGCTTTTCCTCAACCTCCGTCATGCAGTGCACCCAGTTCCCAGGTGAGCACCTACTGCCATGAAGCACCCAGCCACCACACTGTGCCCAGCTGCCGCACATCACCCAGCTGCACTCCCAGTCCCTGCCTGGCATGAGCCCCAGCTGTGCCCAGCCATTGTTAGGTGCCACACCTAGCCTCATGCCCCCAGCAACACTGATATACAGCTTCCAGCTACCTTAGTACTGAGGGGATCTGGCATAGGATTGGTGGTCCCATACAATTTTTGCAATTACTACTGTCCTACACCCAAGTTCCCAAGCAGGCATGCCTTATCAGAGCTGGCCTGCCGGGGTCCCACTAACCCCAGAGAGAGCAATCACAGTCCACAAAAGGCAGAGAATCAGTTCAGAAGACTGCAATGATAGCAAAAATAGACTCAGATACAACAGCATGGCATAAGAAACACATATAGGGTACCCCCCTGAAGTGCCAAGTTCTGGTAAAGAGGGCACATGGCACTGCAGTGCACTCCAGGACCTTTTCTTCATAAAGTCACTACTTTCAAGAGCAGAAGATATCATCATGTTGGAGAACAGTATGGAGGTTCCTTAAAAAGTTAAAACTAGAACTACCTTATGACCCAGCAATTGCACTACTGGATATTTACCCCAAAGATACAGATATAGTGAAAAGAAGGGGCACATGCACCCCAATGTTCATAGCATCAACGTCCATAAATAGCCAAACTGTGGAAAGAGCTGAGATGCCCTTCAACAGATTAACAGATAAAGAAGATGTGGTCCATATATACAATGGAATATTACTCAGCCATCAGAAAGGATGAATACCCTTTCTGGATGGAACTGGAGAGGATTATGCTAAGTGAAATAAGTCAAGCAGAGAAAGACAATTATCATATGGTTTCACTTATATGTGGAACATAAGGAATAGCATGGAGGACATTGGAGAAGGAAGGGGAGAATGAAGGGGGGGGCGGGAATCAGAGGGAAAGATGAACCATGAGAGACTATGGACTCCGGGAAACAATCTAGGGTTTCAGAGGGGAGGCGGGTGGGGGGATGGGTTAGACTGGTGATGGGTATTAAGGAGGGCACATATTGCAATGAGCACTGGGTGTTATATGCAAACAATGAATCATGGAACACTACATCAAAAACTAATGAAATACTGTATGGTGACTAACATAACATAATAATAAAAAAAAAGAGCAGAAGACACAGCAGACTTTTTTTAACACAGAGAAATAGACACACAAAGAGAGAGAAAATGAGCAGACAGAGAAATCTATCTTAAATGAAAGAACAGGACAAACCTATGCCCTAATATCTAAGTGAAACAGACATAAGTAACATGACTGATAGAGACTTTAAAGCAATGGTCATAAGAATACTCATTGGCCTTGAGAAAAGAGTGGAAGACTTGAGTGAGGCATTAACACAGAGATAAGGAATAACATAACAGAGATAAAGGGTTCAATAAACAAAATGAGAAAAACACTTGATGGAATGAATAGCAATATGGAAGAAAGAGAGGAACGAAATATTGACCAAGAAGGCAGTGTAATGGAAAGTAATCAGGCTGAGTAGTAGAGGAAGTAAAGAATTATGTAAAATGAAAATAGACTCAGGGAACTCAGTGACTCCAACAAACATAATAACATTCATATTATAGGAGTCCCAGAAAAAGAGGGAGGAAAGGGGGCAGAAAATTTATTTGAAGAAATAATAGCTGAAAACACCCCTAATATGGGGAAGGAAACAGACATCCAGATTGAGGAAGCACAGAGAACCCCCAACAAAATTTTTAAAAAAGGCAGATTCACACCAAGATATATTGTAATTAAATTAACAAAATATACTGTTGAAGAAAAAAATCCTAAAAGCAGCAAGACAGAAGAAGTTATTAAGTTACAAGGGAAAAAACATAAGGTTAGGATAAGATTTTTCAACGGAAACTCTGCAAGCCAGAAGAGATTGGCATGATATATTCAAAGTGCTGAATGGGAAAAATCTATAGCCAAGAATACTCTATCAGTGAGGCTATCATTCAGAATAGAAGGAGAAACAAAGAGTTTCTCGGGGGGAGGGGGGCCTAAAGGAGTTGATGACCATTAAGCCAGATCCATAAGAAATATTAAAAGGGACACATTAAATGGAAAGAAAAGAGCAAAAGTGACAGTATACAGGTAGGAAACACAAAGGCAGTAACAATAAGTATTTTTTAAAAACTGAGTCAAGGAACTCACAAAAAAGAATATAAATATAACAAATACTTGAAACATGGGGAGGAGAGAAAATGGGTTCAAACTTAAGTGACCAACAACTTAAGATAGACTGGTATATACACAAGATGTTATATACAAACCTAATATTTATATATCAAAAACCACTAATAAAGATGCAAAGAATAGAGAGAAAGAAATCCAAATATATCACTAGAAGAAAACCAGCAAACCATGAAAGATAACAAGAGAATAAAGGAGCAGAGAAAATCTTCAGAAACGACCACAAAACAAGAAACAAAATGGCAATAAATACATATGTATCAATAATTACTTTGAATGTAAATGGATTAAATGTTCCAATAAAAGACATAGGGTGTCAGAATGGATAAAAAAAAAGATCCATCTATATGCCACCTACAAGATTCTCATTTTAGACATAAAGACACCCACAGAATGAAAGAGAGGATGGAGAGGGGCCTGGGTGGCTCAGCTGATTAAACATCCAATTCTTGGTTTTGGCTCAGGTCATGATCTCACAGTCGTGGGATTTAGCCCCCTGTCAGGCTCTGTGCTCAGTGCAGAGTCTGCTTCATATTCTCTCTCCCTCTCCCTCTCATTCTTTCTCTCTCTCTCAAATAAATCAATAAAATCTTTTAAAAAAAGCAAGAGGATGGAGAAATATATATCACACAATACATATTGAAGAAAGTCAGAGTAACAATACATATATAGAACAAAGTAGACTTTAAAACAAAGACAGTAAGAGGAGACAAAAAAGGACACTATATAGTAATAAAGAGAAAAATCCAACAAGAAGATATAACAATAGTAAATATTTATGCACCCAACATAGGAGCAACCAAAAACATAAAAGTGTTAATAAACATAAAAGAAATATTGATAATAATACAATAATGGTAGGGGACTCTAACACCCCACTTACATCAATGGACAGATCATCTAAACAGAAAATAAACAATATCTTTGAATGACACACTGGAATAGAACGATCTAAGGTATATTCAGAACATTCCATCCTAAAAGAATATACATTCTATTCAAGTGTACATGGAACAGTCTCAAGAATAGATAATATATTACCCCATGAAACAAACATCAACAAATTCAAGAAGATGGAAAATATACTATATGTATTTTCTGACCACAATGCTATGAAAGTACAAGACAACAACAAAAAAAAATCTGTATAGACCACAAATATATAGATGTTATATAACATGCTACTATACAATGAATGAGTCAATCAGTAAATAGAAGAAATAGTAAGTCCATGGAAACAAATGAAAATGAAGACACAACAGTCCAAAACCTGTGGGATGCAGCAAAAGCAGTTCTAAGAGGGAAGTTTATACCAATACAGAACTATTTCAAGAAGCAAAAAAAATTTTTCAAATAAAAAACCTATCCTTCCACCTAAAGGAGCTATAAAGAGAATTAAAAAAAAATAAAACCTACAACTAACAGAAGGAAGGAAATAATGAATATTAGAGGAGAACTTAAAAATATAGAAATTAAGGGTGCCTGGGTCGCTCAGTCGTTAGGCATCTGTCTTCAGCTCGGGTCATGATCCTGGGGTCCTGAAATTGAGCCCCACATCGGGCTCCCTGCTCGATAGGAAGCCTGCTTCTCCTGCTTGTGTTCTTGTTGTCTTTCTCTCTGTCAAATAAATAAACAAATAAATAAATAAAATCTTTAAAAAATATATAGAAACTAAAACAACAATAGAACAGATTGAACAATAGAACAAACCAGGAGCTGGGTCTTTGAGAAAAATGAATAAAATTAGTAAGTCTCCAACCAGACTTACCAAGAAAAAAAAAAGGAAAGGACTCAAATAAATAAAGTCACAAATCAGAGAGGAGAAATAACAACCAAGACCACAGAAATACAATCATAAGAGAGTATTATGAAAAAGTATATGCCAACAAACTGGACAACCTGGAAGAAATGGATAAACTCCTAAAAACATATAAGCTACCAAAACTGAAAAAGGAAGAAAGAAAATTTGAACAGGTTGATAACCAGCAAAGAAATTGAGTCAGTAATCACAAAGCTCCCAACAAACAAAAGTCCAGGACCAGATGGCTTTAGAGGTGAACATTTAAAGAATAATTAATACTATTTTATTAAACTATTCTAAAAAAATAGAAAAGGAAGGAAAATTTCCAAATTCATTCTATGAGGCCAGTATTACCCTAATAACAAAACCAAATAAAGATAACACACAAAAAAAAGACAACTACAAGCCAATATCTCTCATGAACATAGATGCAAAAATGCTCAACAAAAAATGAATTCACTAAGACATTAAAAAATCATTCACCATGATCAAGTGGTATTTATTCCTTGCTTGCAAGGGTGATTCAATATTCTCAAATCAATCAACATGATACATCACATCAATCAGAATAAGGATAAGAACCGTATGATCCTTCCATTAGATGCAAAAAAATCATTTGACAAAGTACAACATCCATTCATGATAAAAATCCTCAGCTTTGCAGGCTGAGATGGAACATAGCTCAACATAATAAAAGCCATATACGAAAAACCCACAGCTACCATCATTCTCAATGGGGAAAAACTGAGAGCATTTCTCCTAAGGTCAGGAGCAAGATAAGATAGCCATTCTCAGCACTGTTATTCAACACAGAAGTGGAAGTTGTAGTGACAGCAGTCAGACAACAAAAAGAAATAAAAGCCATACAAATGGGCAAGAAGAAGTAAGTCTTTCACTATTTGCAGATGATATGATTTTATATATATAAAACCCAAAAGACTCCACCAGAAAAACTGCTAGAACTGATAAATGAATTCACTAAAGTCACAATATACAAATCAATGTATAAGAATCTGTTGCATTTCCATACATCAGTAAGGAAGCAGCAGAAAGGGAAATTAAGAAAACAATCCCATTTATAATTGCATCCAAAATTATAAGATATGGGTCAGATTCTAGATGGTGAAGAAGTAGGGGGACCTGAGGCTTTCTTTGACCCTTGAACACAACTATATTAAGGTCAGATCACTTGGAACACCCAGGAAAATGATCTGGGGATTCAAAGAAGGATTTCCACTGTTTGGGGGAGACAACATGACAGGTGTGAGGTGCATGGAAGGGAATTGGGGGAGAGAAATGCTGCCATGCTGTGGAGGGCAGGGAAATATTTCCTTGAGGAGAGAAAATGGAGAGAGGGATAGAGGGGTTGAGAGAGTACAGCATCGGGTTCACACAAAAAGAAAACCTCTGCAGACCACAGACTGGGGAGATGGGGGAACTGAGTGGTGCAGGAGTTTTGCAAACAGTGAGTGTGCCTCAAACTCTGAAATATTGCAAGTGCAGGACTTTCATTGGAGCAGAGCTGTAGCATGCCCTCCTGAAGAGAAGGAAGGCTCTGGCCCTGGAACACATGCAAAGTGGAGTAGGAATCTCCAGGTCGCACTGGGAGAGATAGTTTCCCTTCCTGGAATACATTAGGAAGAGGGTATATTGCCTCTCCAAGGAAAAAAGAACCTGCAGGCACCAGCAAATGGCCATTCATTGACAAGAGTCTAAGGCACCTGCAGAGGGTGGATAATCTGGTTGCCCCTTTTCATGTTGCCACAATACAGAATCCAGGCACTGTGCAGGTAGGGGACTCTTTTTTTCTGAGACAATGGGCACTAGTCAGAATGCAGCAACCCTCTAATCCACAGGGAGCGATCTAAGCACTGCTGGCTCCTTTAAGATTTGGAGTTTTGAATCCCAGCCTCACCAGAGATAAAATGCAGGAGAGCTGGGCACTGGGTGCATTGATGGCCCTCACTTTTCTGTGAGGGCTTCCTGAACTGGGGTGGGCGTGAGATCCCCTGTCCAGGGACAAGTGAGTGGGGTGTCCTCATTTTACCTCTGCTACCAACACAGTCAGATATCAGAGAGCAATACAGTGGCCCCAGTGGAGGCAGAAGCTGATTACATTAAACCCTGCCTCCCTGTACTGGGGAAGTGTTTTTTTTTTTCCCACTGGGGCAAGATAGACCCTGAGCCAGCTCAGCAGGACTCTCCCCCAGAACAGCAACACAGGCAGCATGCCACATGCACCACATCTACTGAAAATACAGTGATGCATAGCATCCCCTTCAGTTCTGGTCAAAATAAGACCACGAGAGACTATGGACTCCAGGAAACAATCTGAGGTTTTCAGAGGAGAGAGGGATGGGGGGATGGGGTAGCTTGGTGATGGGTATTAAGGAGTGCAGGCGTTGTAATGAGCAGTGGGTGTTATACGCAAATAATGAATCATGGAACACTACATCAAAAACTAATGATGTACTGTATGGTGACTAACATAACATTAAAAAAGAAAGAAAAAAGAAAAGAAAAAAGACCAGGTTGTATTTTTTATCCCTTATTCTTTTTTTCCTTTGGAATCATAGTTTTATCTTTGTTAGTTTTTACATTTCCTTCTCTACCCCCTCCCTTCTCTCTCTCTCTCTCTCTCTCTCTCTCTCTAAATCAGGCTTCTTTATTTCTTTTATTTTTATTTTTTTCTTTATTTTTCTTTGGAATCAAGCTTGTAGTTTCTTTGATTTTCTGGGTTTTTTTTAAATCATCCTTTTTCCTTTTCTTTTACTTTTTGGATCAGATTTTTTTTCTTTCTTTTTCTCTTTTTTCTTTTCTTTTTCAAGCTTTTTTCAACAAACTAAAGTACACCTAGATAAAGATCCAAAGATTCCCCAGTGCAAGCAAGGAGGAACTCTGCAGAGGACAGACCAGTGGGGAAGAGCAGCCAAAACGAAACAGCAAAGTGCACACAGCATAAACCAGAAACACTTCCTGAAGTGCCAGGCCCTGGACAGTGTATGATCTTTTTTTAATACAACACTACTCTAAGATGCTGGAAAAATAAAAGCTTTCATAACACACAAAAGATAGAAACTTAGCCAAAATGACAAGATGGAGGAATTCTACCTGAAAGAAAGATCAGAAAGATATCACAGGGAGGATCTTTCTCAAAGCAGATATAAGCAATATATCTGAACAAGGATTTAGATCAACAGTTATAAAATTACTAGCTGTACTTGAAGAAAGTATAGAAGATAGAAGAGAAATGTGCACTGCAGACATAAAAGACCTAAACACTAGTCAGGCTGAAATAAAAAGTGCTATAACTGAGATGCAAACAGACTGGATGTAATCACTATAAGGAAAGAAGAATCAGAGGGGAGGATAGGTGATACAGAAGACAAATTTATGGCAAATAATGAAGCGGAAAAGAAAAGGGAAAGAAAACAATTATATCACAAAGGTAGACTTAGGGAATTCAGTGATTCCATAAAGGGAAATACTATCCATATCATAGGAGTCCTAGAAGAAGAAGAGTGGGAAAGAGGGGCAGAAGGCTTATTTGAACAAATTATAGCTGACAATTTCCTTAATCTGAGGAAGAAAACAGCATTTAAATAAAAGGGGCACAAAGAACTCCCCTCAAAATCAACAAAAACATTGGTCAACACCATGAAATATCATAGTGAAACTTGCAAAATACAAAGATAAAGAGAAAATTCTGAAAGGAGCTCGGAAGAAAAAGTCTTTAACCTACAAAGGTAGATACATAAGGCTGACAGCACACTGGCCCACAGAAATCTGGCAGGACAGAAAGAAGTGGCATGATATATTCGATATGCTAAATGGGAAAAATATGCAGTCAAGAATACTTTATCTAGCAAAGCTGTCATTCAGAATAGAAAGAGAGTTAGAGTTTCCAAGAAAAACAGAAACTAAAGGAGTTCCTGAACACTAATCCAGCCCTGCAAGAAATATGAAAAGCAGGCCCTTTGAGCAGAAAGAGAGCCAAGAATAATGAAGACCAGAAAGGAGCAGAGAAAATCTCCAGGAACAGTGACTTTACAGGTAATAAAATGGCACTAAATTCGTATCTTTCAAGAATTACTCTGAATGTAAATGAACTAAAAGCTCCAATCAAAAGACATAAGGTACAAAAATGAATTTAAAAAAAAAACAAGAATGATTGATATGTTGCTGACAAAAGACTCACTTTAGACCCAAACACACCTCCAGATTGCAATTGAGGGGGTGGAAAACAATTTATCATGCAAAAGGACATCAAAAGAAGTCTGGAGTAGCCAGCCATCCTTAAATCAAATAAACTAGATTTTAAACCAGACTATAATAAGAGATGAAGAATGACACTATATCATAATAAAAGCGGCTGTGCCACAAGAAGGTCTAACAATTGTAAATATTTATGCCCACAACTAGGGAGCACCCAAATATATACATCGATTAATAACAAATTTAAATAAACTCATGGGTAATAATAGAATAATAGCAGGGGACTTTATGATTCCACTCATAGCAATGGACAGATCATCTAAGCAGATCAACAAGGAAAAAGGGGCTTTGAATGACACACTAGACTAATGGATTTAACAGTTATATTCAGAACATTTCATCCAAAACAGCAGAATACACATTCTTTTTGACTGAACATTGAACATTCTCCAGAATACATCACATACTGGGTCACAAATCAGGACTCAACTGGTATAAAAGGATTAAGATCATACCATGCCTATTTTCAGACCATGATAATATGAAATTTGAAATCAACCACAAGAAAAAAATTCAGGAAGACCACAAATACATGGAAGTGAAAGGACATCTTACTAAAAATGAATGGGTCAAACAGGAAATTAAAGAAGAATTTAAAAAAATACATGGAAGAAAATGAAAACACAATAGTTCAAAACTTACAAGATGCAGCAAAACAGTCCTAAGGGAAGTATATAGCAATACAGGTCTTCCTCAAGAAGCAAGAAAAGTCTCAAATAACCTAACCTTACATCTAAAGGAGCTGGACAAAGAACAGCAAATAAAGCCTAAATCCAGCAGGAGAAGAGAAATAATAAAGATCAGAACAAAAATCATAATATAGAAATTTAAAAAAATACTAGAACAGATCAAAGAAACTAGGCGCTGTTTTTTTTTTAAAGAATTAACAAGATTGAGAAATGCCCATCCAGACTTAACAAAAAGAAAAGGGAAAGGATCCAAATAAATACAATCATGAATGAAAGAGGAGAGATAACAACAAACACCACAGAAACACAAACAGTTCTAAGAGAATATTATGAATAATTATACACCAACAAATTAAGCAATCTGAAAGAAATGGATGCATTCCTAGAAACATAAAAACTACCAAAATTGAAACAGGAAGAAACAGAACAGAAAACCTGAGCAGACCCAAAACTAGCAAAGAAATTGAATCAATAATCAAAAATCTCCCAACAAACAAGAATCCAAGGCCAGATGGCCTCCCAGCAGAATTCTACCAAACATTTAAAGAAGAACTAATACCTATTCTTCTGAAGCTGTTTCAAAAAATAGAAATGGAAGGAAAACTTCCAAACTCATTCTATGAGGCCAAAATTATCTTGATCCCAAAACTAGACAAAGACCACACTAATGAGGAAAATTACAGACCAATATTCCTGATGAACATGGATGCAAAAATTCTCACCAAGGTACTGACAATTAGGATCCAATAGTACATTACAAGCTTTATTCACCACGACCAAGTGGGATTTATTCCTGGGTTGCAGGAGTGGTTCAACAAACACAAATCCAACAATATGATATACCACATTAATAAAAGAAATAAGAACCATATGTGATATGATCCTCTCAAGAATGCAGAAAAAGCATTTGACAAAATACAGCTTCCTTTCTGGATAAAAACCTCTACAAAGTAGGAATAGAGTGAACATACCTCAATATTGTAAGGGCTATATATGAAAGACCCACAGCGAATATCATCCTCAATGAGGAAAAACAGATCTTTCCCTCTATGGTCAGGAACGTAACAAAGATGTCCACTCTCACCACTGTTGTTCAACATAGTACTGGAAATCCTAGCTGCAGCAATCAGACAACAAAAAGAAATAAAAGGCATCCATGTGAGCAAAGAAGTCAAACTTTCACTCTTTGCAGATGACACGACACTCTATGTAGAAAACCTGAAAAAATCCACCAAAAAATTGTTAGAACTGATACAAGAATTTGTAATGTTGTGTTGAATTACTATATTGTACACCTAAAACTAATATAAAACTGTATGTTAACGAACTGTAATTAAAATATAAACATAAAAAATTTTAAAAAAGGAAATAGAATGTACTTTCCAGGGGTGGGACAAGAGGGGAATGCAAAGTTATTGTTTAAGGAGTATAGAGTTTCAGTTTCACAAGATGGAAAGAGCTAAGAAAGAGGATGTTGGTGGTAGTTGCACAGCGTTATGAGTGTATTTAATATCACTCATCTGTACACGTAGAGATGGTTAAGATGATAATTTTCATGTTATGTGTATTGTACCACAATTAACAAATTGAAAAAAAACACACAACATAACTATTAGCAAAAATTTAAGTGTACAATACAGTATTGTTAATTCTAAGCACAACTGTATAATTGTATAATAGATCTCTGGAAATTTTTCATCTTACATAACTGAAACCCATTGAACAGCGTCTCCCCACTTCCCCCTCCACCCAGACAATTCTATTTTCTGCTCTGATGAATTTGACTACTTTAGATACCTATATAAGTGGAATCATGTAGCATTTGTCCTTTTGTGACTGGCTTATTTCACGTAGGGTAATATCCTCAAAGTTATCCATGTTGTAGCATATGACAGGATTTCTGCCTTATTTATGATTAATATTCTATTGTATGTATAACACATCGTCTTTATCCATTTATGTGTCAATAAACATTTAGGTTATTTCCACCTCTTGTTTCTTGTTAATAAAACTACAATAAACACAAGAGTGCAGATATCTCTTTAAAATCCTAACTTAGATACTTTTGTACAAATAACCAGATTGCTGCATTATATAGTAATTCTACTTTTATTTTGGGAGGAATCTCCATGTTGTTCTCTATAGCAGATGCATCATTTTACATTACAACCAGGAATGCACAGGCTTCCAATTTCTCCATATCCTCACCAACACTTGTTATTTTCTGTTTTCTGTTTTTGTTTTTTAAATAATAGCCATCCTGACAGATGTAAGGTGATACCTCCTTGTGGTTTTCATTTGCACTTCCCTTTTAATGATGTTCAACATCTTTTTTACATATCTGTGTTCCATTTATATATCTTCTTTGTAAAAAATGTGTATTTAAGCCTTTTAGCTATATTTTAATGGGGTTGTTATTTCTTTTCTATTAAGTTTAGGAGTTCCATATGTATTTTAGATATTAATCCCTTTTCAGATATATGATTTAGAAATATTCTTTCACATGTGATAAGTTGCCTTTGCACTTTTTAGATTGTTTTCAATGTTGTGGAGATAGATTTTTTTGTTTTAAGTTGACCCACATATATTTTTGCTTTTGTTCCCTGTGCTTTTGGTGTCATATGCAAAAAATCATTGACAAGATCAATGTTTTTATGGGTCCAAGATTTGTGTCCTCCCAAAATTCACATGTTGGTACTCTAAACCCCAGTGTGATGGTATTTGAAAGTTTTTCCTTTGAGACATAACTAAGTTTAGATTAGGTCATAAAAGTAGGACTCTAATGATGGGATTAGTGCCCTTATAAGAAGAGGAAAAGAGAGATATCAGATCTCCCTCTCTCTCTCCCCTTCCTGCCCCACTCCTTTGTCTCTCTTGTCTCTCCACACACAGGCACTGAGAATAGCTATGTGAACACACAGTAAAAAGGCAGCCATCTGTAAGCCAGGAAGAACTGAGTCTCCCAGCACCTTGGTTTTGGAGTTCCCGGCCTCCAAAACTGTGAAAAATATATTTGTTTAAGCCACTAGCCTATGGTATTTTATTATAGCACAAATAAAAACCTAGAATTGGTTATGGAACTGTGTAATGGGTAGAAGCTGGAAGAATTTGGGAATTGTATACTAGAAAAAAACAAGATAGCTATTTACAGAATGCTGAAGGAAATTCTAGGGTGGGTTTAGAAAGAAAAGAGTAGAATTGGTTAGAAAGCCTACATCTTCCTAGAGAAAAATTATATAATCTTAAACAGAATATTAGTAGAAGTATGGATGGTAAGGCTACTCAGATAATGTCTCAGGACAAAATAAGAAACAATAAAGAAAAAGCAATACTTGCTATAAATTATCAAGGAAATTGGCCAAATTGTGTTCATGTTCTAGTATGTCTAGAAGGTAAAACGTATGAGCAATAAAATTGCTTATTTAGCTGAAGAGATTTATATGCAAAGTGTTGAAAAAAACAGCAAAGTTCCTCCTGACTGTCATAGTAAAATGACATAAGGGGAGTTAATTGAAGAAGAAAATGTTCAGCAAAAAATAACCAGAAGTAAAGATGTGGTAAATTCTAAATCTGCCCCTATTGCAAAAAATGAGGAAGGTATTTGGAAGAGAACACCAATATTTTGGTTAACCATTTGACAAATTAGTGTGGCTGTGAACCCCAGATATAATAAGTCACATCAATAGAAACAAGGAATAGAGATGGGATTATACCAGAAAAGATACTGGTATCAGTTTGAAGTAAAGGTGACAGAGATAATGAATGTAATTAGGAAAGTTGTCAAACTTCTTAGATCCTAAAAGACCAGACCAAAGACCTATTAGACTATAAATGTGCTATTCAAGATAAGGGAAAAATGACCCCAGTGGCAATTCAGAAATCATCAGGGATCCTTCCTCAGTCTCAAAGTGTGTATTGTGTGTGCGTGCATGCACAATTACCTTGGTTTCAACAGGGCAGGTGGTATCTTCCAAAAACCTCAGAATGTAGAACCACCTGGCAGACACAATGGGTGTGGGATGCCCAGAAAAACCTGGTGGGCTGCAAAAACCTCCCAGAAAAAAAAAAACAAAACAAACATGGGGGAAAGGCACAGTCTCCAACCTAGTGTGTCCAGAAGGCTTAGACAACACCCTCAGGGGTCTGGAAGGCAGAACATCAAAACAAAGAGAATAATTATACATGAGCCTGAAGATCTCATGAAATTTGGCTTGCTAAACTTTAGACTTTTTTGTGACCCCTTTCTTTCCTCCTTTTTTCCCTTTTTGGAAGAAGAATGTCTATCTTATGCCCATCCCACCATTGTATTTTGGAAGCACATTACTTAATGTGGTTTCACAGGTACACAGATTGAGGGGAATTTTTTCCTCAGGATGAATGTTATCTCCAATCTCACCAATACCTGATTTAGATGATATTTCAATGACAAGGAAAAAAGCAGTGAGGGAAACAAGCCATAAGTGACTCTTAACAATAGAGAATAAACTGAGGGTTGATGGAGGGAGATGGGGAGGGGATGGACTAGATGGGTGATTGGTATTAAAGAGGGCACTTGTGATGAGCACTGGGTATTGTATGTAAGTGATGAATCACTGAATTCTACTCCAGAAACCAATACTGCAATGTATGTTAACTAACAAAATTTAAGTAAAAAATGATTTAGATTTGGTACTAGAACAAATTAGGACTTTGGGTGTTGTTGGGTTGAAATGACTATACTCTGCATATAAGAAGAACATGAATTTTGAATTTTAGGTGGCCAAGAGCAGAATGTTATGGGCTGAATATTGTGGCCCCCAAATTCATATGTGGAAGCCCTAACCTCAATGTGATGATAGTTACATAGAGATGGGACCTTTGGGAGGTAATTAGTTTTCAATCAGGTCATAAGATTGGAAAATCTCATGATTGGATTAGTGCCCCTAAATACAGAACACAGAGAAAGAGCTCTTTCTTTCTCCACATGCATGCATGGAGGAAAGGCCAAATGATCATACAGCTAGAAGGCAGCTGTCTACACATCAGGAAGCAAGACTTTGCTAGATACTAAATCTGTTCATCCCTTGATCTTAAACTTCCCAGCCTCTGGAACTATAAAAAAAAAATATATATATATATACACTGTTTAAGCAACCCACTTTATGGTATTTGGTTAGAGTAGCATGAACTAAGATTAATTTCATAAAACATTTCCCTGTTTTCTTCTAAGAGTTATACAGTTTCAAGTTTTATGTTTAAGTCTTTAATCTGTTTTGACTTGACTTTGTGTATAGTGTAAGATAAGGGTCCAATTTCATTCTTTTGCATGTAGCTATCCAGTTTTTCTAACATAAGTTGTTGAAGACAAAGTCCTTTCTCTATTGTATATTCTGACACCCTTGTAGAATATCAGTTGAATCTTTATGTATGAGTGTATTTCTGGGCTCTCTATTATGTTCCATAGGTCTGCATATCTATCTTTAACCCCGTATCTAAAAACCGGTGTATGAGGCCTTGAGGATCGCTGTTTCTTAACATTGTTGTCCTTTATGATTTCATACACATTTTAGGATTTTTTTCTATTTCTGTAAAAAAAATGCCATTGAAATTTTGAAACAGATTGAATTGAATCTTTATATCACTTTTAGTATGGACATATTAAGAATATTAAGTCTTCCAATCTGTAAACATAAGGTGTATTTCCATTTATTTATGTCTTCATTCTTTTCATCAACGTTTTGTAGTTTTTTTAAACATATTATTTTTAATGTCCAGCATTTATAATATGAGGGCCAGAGCTTTCTCCCCAACTCAAGTTTATAAATTCTTGATTGGCTTGTGAGGCCAATAGGGATACTTCTTCTTGTCTAATTTGGTTTCTGGGAAGACTTCATTCAGGTCCTCAGTGGTCATCTGATCAAATGGAATTATGTTCCTCATCTTCTCCAGCTCTTTTTCATATTCCTCAATCCTGGCCTTTGAAAGAGACAAAAACTCAGCACAAATTTTCACATCTTCTTCTTCTTCAGCATCCACCTGAACAGTATATTTATCCTCTGGCACAGGAACCTTCAGGGCATTAAACTTCTCAAAGTCATCTACCAAACCAGCCTTTGCCACATTGACCTTGTAGTAAGACCAGTTGATAGCAGGTGGTTTCTCAGGGAGAGTAGACAACCTGGAGGTAAGTGTCTCATTCCAGGATTTCAGGGAGTTAGCAATGGCTTTCTGGTTTCGGCGTATGATCTCCCTAAAAGCTACCCAGTCAGTGGTTTTTAGAGCAAATTTTTGCCCAGCCATCTTGAGATCCTTCACCAACCCCGGTGGCCCAGAGTCCACAGCAGCAAGGAATGGCAACATTTTGTAGTTTTTAATACAAGTCTTTCACCTCCTTGGTTAAGTTTTTCTTTTCCCTAAATCCTTATTCTTCTTCTTAAGGACTAATTTTTGTAGAGCAGTTTTCAGTTCAGAGAAAAATTGAAGGGGAGGCACAGAAATTTCCCATATAGCCCTTGCCCCCAATCATGCAGTCTCCCCCATCATCAACATCACTCAACAGAAAGCTACATTTTACCAAGAATGAACATACATTAAAACATCATAATTATGACATAGCATAATTGTGACACAAAACAATCACTTAGTTTTCACTTAGTTCACTCTTGGTGTGATAGATTTTATGGGTTTGGACAAATGTATAATGGCATTATCCATCATTATAATATTATACAGAGTATTTTCACTGACCTAAATATTCTCTGTGCTTTTCCCATTCATCTCCTTCCCCTCACCAGCAACCATTGATCTTTTTATTTTCTCCTTAGCCTGTTAGCCATCTGTATGTCTTTTTTGGAAAAAATGTCTATTCAGATCCCTGACCATTTCTAAATTAAATTTTTGTTATTGAGTTGTATGAGTTCTTTATATATTTTGTATATCAAAAACTTATTGGATAAATAATTTGAAACTATCTTCTCCATCTCAGTGGGCTGCCTTTCATTTTGTTGATGGTTTCCTTCACTATGCAGAAGATTTTTAATTTGATGTGGTCTCATTTGCTTACTTTCATCTCATCTGGTCCTTTGTATTTTCCTTGCATCAGTTGTAACTTTCTTTCACTTGTAATTTTTTTTCTCATCAAACTTTTGTTTTAATGAGTCTCAAAATTCTGTGACAGATTTTTGGTCAAGTTGTTTCCATTAAAAAGTACTGATTTTAAAAACTAATAACTTAAAACTGCCACACAGACACAAAAAAACAAATGGTCCACAAAACATTCTCTTTTCCTTCTGAAGATTTTACGATGCATTGTTATCATTAACCAGTCTTTTACTATTAAACTTAAATGGTCAATTGGCACAAAGAGTTCTGAGACCATTCTTCCACCACTGATTAAGATTGGGGTGGCAGATATTGGGGATGATATTCATTTAGCCTTCTGACCTTTCTGGCAGACTTGGTGACATTGCCACTTGTAATTTTATTTGAGTCTTTTCTCTTTTTTTTTAAGTACAGCTACAGTTTTTCAGCTTTATCTTTTCAAAAAATCAGCTCTTATTTTCCTTTATCTTTTCTATTATCTTTTTGGTCTCTATTTCATTTATTTCCACTTGCTTTGATCTTTATTATTTTCTTCATTCTACTAACTTTGGTTTATTTGGTCTTTGTTGTTCTATTTCTACTTCCTTTAGGTGTATTTAAATTGTCTATTGAGATATCTCTTGTTTTTTGAGAAAGGCCTATGTTGCTATGAACTTCTTTCTTAGAACAGCTTTTGCTGTATTCCATAAATTTTGGTATGTCACATTTCTGTTTTAATTTTTCTGTAGGTATTTTTAATTTCTCCTTTGATTTCCTCTATGACCAAAAATTATTCAGTAACATATTGTTTAATCTCCATATGTTTGTAAATTTTCAAGAATTATTCTTGATTTCTAGTTACATACCATTTTGTTTGGAAAACATGCTTGATATGATTTCAATGTTCTTAAAATTTTGAGACTTGCCTAACATGTAATCTGTCCTGGAGAATGTTCTATGTGCACTCAGAATTTTCCGTATATATCTATTACATCTATATGGTGTAATGTGTCATTTAGGGCTACTGTTTTCTTATTAATTTTCAGTCTGGGTGATCTATCCATTAATGTGTGTGGGGTATGAAAATTGCCTTCAATTATTGTATTACTTTCAATTTCTTCCCTTAGGTCTGTTAATAATTGTTTTGTAAGTCTTGATGCTCTGATGTTGGGTGCATACATATCTATAAAATGTTACATATTTTTGATTGACTGACCACTTTATTGTTATGTATTGTGGCTTTGTCTTTTATTACAATGTTTTAAATTCTATTTTGCCTAACATGAATATATCTACACCAGCTTTCTTTTCATCTCCATTTGCATGTAATATATTTTTCCATCTCTTCATTTTCAGTCTGTGTGTGTCCTTATTTCCAAAGTGATTCTCTTGTAGGCAATATATAAATGCATCTTTTAAGAAAATCCATTCAGCCATACTATCTTCTAATTTGAGAATTTAGTCCACTATATTTAAAGTAATTATTGCTAAGTATGTACTAATTGCCACTTTGTTAATGGTTTTCCAGCTGGTTTTATAGTTCTTCTCTCTTCCTTTCTTCTTTTTCTCCCTTGCTTTGTGGTTTGATGACTTTCTAATTAGTGTTATGTTTAGATTCTGCTCACATTTTGTTCTGTGTATTTACTATACATTTTTGCTCTATGGTTGCCATGAAGTTGACATATATATCCTATGTATATAACAGTCTGTCAAGTTGATAACTTAAATTTGAACACATTCAAAAACTCTTATTACCCCCTCCCCACATTTTGTGTTTTTGATATCACTTTCTACATCTTTTTATTTCATATGTCCCTTAACTAATTATTGTAGTTTTAGTTAATTTTACTACTTCTGTTTTTTAACCTTTTTACTAGCTTAAAAATTGATGAATCCAGTACATTTAATGTATATTTACCTTTTCCAGGAGATTTTTACTTTTCTATGGTTTCTTATTTCTTTTTCACCTTAAAAAGTTCCTTTAATATTTACTATTATTATTATTATTATTTTTAGAGAGACAGAGTGCGTGTGCAAGTGGGGGAGGGTGCAGAGGGGTAGGAGACAGAGAATCTTAGGCTCCACATCCAGTGCATAGCCCAGTGTGGGCCTGACGTGGGGCTTAATATCATGACCCTGAAATCATGACCTGAGTTGAAATCGAGTCAGATGAGTAACCAATTGAGCCGCCCAGGCACCCCAAGTTCTTTTAATATTTCTTATAAGGTATGATTTAGTAGTAATGAACGCCTTTAGCTTTTGTTTGTGTGGAAAACTCTTTACCTCTCTTTCAAGTCTGAATAAAAACCTTGCCAAGTACAGTATTCTTGGTTGTAAGTTTTTTTCCTTTTAGCACTTTGAATATGTCATGCCACTTTCTTCTGGCTTGCAAAGGTTCTGTTGATAAATCTGATAGCCTTATGAGGTTTCTTTTGTGTGTAACAATTTGTTTTTGCAATTATTTCTTCAACTAGATTGTCTGCCCCTTTGTCACTCTCTTCTTTGGGGAACCCTACAATGTGAATGTTATTCTACTTGGGGTTGTCCCATAAGCCCCTTAAGCTATCTTCATTTTTTAAATTTGTTTTTTCTTTTTGGTTCCCAGGCTGGCTGAGTTCCAGTGCATACCTTCCAGTTCACTGATCCATTCTGCTTTATCCAGTCTGATGTTGAACCCCTCTGATGTATTTTTCAATTTAGTTATTGTATTCTTTAGCTCTGTGACTTACTTTTGACACTTCCTTAGGTTTTCCTTCTCTTTGTTGAAGTGCTCATTGTGTTTATCCATTCTGAGTTTGGTGAGCATCTTTATGACCATTACTTTGAGTTCTTTATCAGGTAGATTTTAATCTTCATATCATTAAGATATTTTCTGAGGTTTTATCTTATTCTTTCATTTGAAACTTATCTCTCCATTTCCTCATTTTGTTTGACTCTCTGTGTCTCTTTCTATGTATAACATGAAAGAGTTACTTCTCTTACCTTAAAGGAATGCCCTTGTTTAAGTGATGAACCTCATCATTTAACCTCCCCCTAGTTCTTGGTTATCTCTTGGACCTTTTTGATTGTTCAAACTGCCTAATTCATTGTTGATATGCCCCTGTTGTTGAGAGAGTGTCAAGACCTGTCAGTGATCTGAGGAAAGAGTTTACCACCTAATTTCAGGCTGATTGGAAGCCAGATCCTAATGCTACAACTTCTAAAGAATACAAACATATGCAGTCCTGTGGAACCACCACCTCCTGGCCTCCTAACCAGATCTGAAGGTATCTCTAAGTGACACTTACAAAAAATGGGACTCCAATTAAATGTATAGTTTTCTTTCTGAGAAGTCTTGTTGAGCTGTAGTGAGGTCAAGGGGTTACACAAGGATAGTGTATCCTTGATTATGTTCACTGCGATTGCCTATGTAATGCCTAGATGTGAGAGAAACCAAAAGCCTGGCCCTCAGGCTGAAGTGTCAGGCTAAGTATGCAGACCTTTTTCAAAGGAAGACTAGGGTTCTGTATTAGTCTGCTGTCTGTGCAGTACCCTTGTGGGGGTGGCCTGCCAAAAATTATTTTTCTGATTGTTGCAAGTCTGTGGCGCTCTGAAATTGCAGGACTCTTGACCACCAGGGTCTGATGAATGAATGAGGGGTGTCCTCTGTGTGAACTGTGCATATATTTTGTCTTTAACAAGGCAGCTGGAAATTGTTTGGGGGTGGGGCAGGTTCACTGGCTTTAAAATGGCAATGTGAAAATGTCTTGATGGAATATGCCTGTGGGCTTCAGCAATGCAGAAAAATGCCTTGTCTATGTGTATACACTGGCTTTAGGCTGAGAGGAATAGAATGCTGTATGCACTCATGCTTGATAGCCCCAGCAGGGGCAGAGGAGAGTTGTAACCTCCCACACTCACAGACTTTAATTAGGGTGTGGGAGAACTCCATGACCATACATGTTCACCTACTTCAGCCAGGGAGTGAAAGAACACAAACTGGCCATGATTTCTGGCCTCAGCAAAGGCTCAACCACTCTCCCCCACTGTCCCAGCAATGCAGTAGGAGGGTGCTGTGTCCAAGCTCATTTCCTTATGCTTGCAGGTTGTGTGGGGAGTGCAACAATGGCATCCAACAGTTCCTCCATCTCTGGGGAGCATCACAACTGTTCTCCAAACTTCCAGCTGATGCCCCAAGATCAGCAAATGAATCTCCTACACATAGAGCATAGACATGTTTCAAACTGCTATTTTTTCCCACTGGGTCTCAGCATGAGCAAGATAACATGAAAGCCCTACAAGGGGGAGATTAAGTTTCCTGTAGCACTTTGGAACTCTTGAATGTCAGCCTCATTGGTTATCTAAGTTAGATGTTCTGGGGGCTCATCTTTTTGGAGTAGATCCTAGGGGCCACAGTGTCTAAGATGGGCACCAACTGCTCACTCTTCTGGGAAAAGTACCTGTTTGGTGAGTTCCTATTTGTCATCACACCAAGGATTATTTTTCTTTTTTTGCGAGACTGTGTCTGTGCTTTTCCCACCCATTTCAATATTGTCTTTTTATCCTTTGTTGTGAACAGTTCCTGTACTTTCTAGATCTTTTTCAGAGGGAAATGATCCACATGTAACTGCAGATTTGATGTATCTGTTGGAAGAGGTGAGTTTAGGATCTTCCTACAGTACCACCATTTTGTTCCCCCTCCCTATGGCTTGGCTTCTAATTCTCTTGAAACTGTATTTTGCAAAGTAGAAATTTTCAGTTTTAATGAATTCAAGCGTATCAATTTTGTGTGTGTGTGCGCGTGTGAATCATGTCTTTGGTGTTGCATCTAAAAAGTCATCACCATGTGCAAGGTAATTAGGTTTTATCCTGTATTGTCTTCTAGAATTTCTATGGCTTTGTGTCTTACATTTAAGTTGATAATACATTTGAAGTTAACTTTTTGTGAAGGGTGTAAGGTCTGTTTCTAGATTCATTTTCTTTCTTTCTTTTTTTTTTCCTGTTTTGCATTTGGGTGCCCAGTTGTTCCAGAACCATTTGTTGAAGATCTTGTCTTTGCTCAATTGTATTGACTTCACTTGTTTGTGAAGATCAATTGACCATATTCATAGTTGTCTATTTCTGGGTTCTCTATTCTGTTTCATTGATCTTTGTCTATGCTTTCACAATACACCATTTTGATTACTGTAACTTTATAGTATGTCTTGAAGTCACATACCATCCGTCCTCCAACTTTGTTCTTTATTCAGTATTGTGTGGTTCTTCTGCATCTTTTGCCTCTCTGTATAAACTTTAGAATCAGTTTGTTATTATTTTAAAAATAACTTACCGGGATTTTATTTGAGATTCTATTATATCTATACATCAATTTGGGATGAACTAACATCTTGAACACAGTCATTCTTCTTATCCATGAACAAGGAATATCTCTCCCTTTACTTAATTCTTTGATTTCATTAATCAGAGTTTTGTAGTTTTCCTCACACAGATCTTGCACCTATTTTGTTACATTTATACCAAAGTATTTTCTTTTGGGGAGTGCTAATGTAAATGGTATTGTGTCTTTACTTCAAATCCCAATTGTTCATCATTGGTATATAAAAAAGCAATACACTTATGTATATTAACTTTATATCTTGCAAACTTGTTGTAATTGCTTATTAGTTCCTAGAGCTTTTTTTTTTTTTGTTCATTCCTTTGGTTTTTCTATAGAGATGTTCATTACATCTGTGAACAAAAACAATTTTTCTTCCCAATCAGCATCCCATTTATTTTTTGGTTGTTGCCTTATTACATTAACAGTAACTTCCTATGTGATGTTGAAAGGGAGTGGTGAGAGGGGATATCCTTACCTTGAACATGATCTTAGTGAGAAAGCTTCAAGATTCTCACCATTACATATGATGCAAGTGGTAGGTTTTTATAGATAGTCTTATCAAGTTGAGAAAGTTTCCCTCTAATTCTAGCTTATGGAAGGTTTTTATTATGAATGGGTGTTGGATTTTCATATGATTTTCTTTTTCAGTTTGTTGAGGTGATAGTTTACACTACTTGATTTTTGTTTTTATTATTTTTTATTATGTTCAATTAGCCAACATATAATACATCTTTAGTTTTTGATGTAGTGTTCAATGATTCATTAGTAGCATATAACACCCAGTGCTCAACACCACATGTGCCCTCCTTAATAGCCATCACCCGGTTACCCCATCCCCCCACCCACCTCCCTTCTATAACTCTCAGTTTGGTTTCTGGAGTCCAGAGTCTCTCATAGTTTGTCTCCGTCTCTGGTTTCTTCCCATTCAGTTTTCCCTCCCTTCCCCTATGGACCTCTGCACTATTCCTTATATTCCACATATGACAGACCATATGATAATTGTCTTTCTCTGCTTGACTTATTTCACTTAACATAATACCCTCTAGTTCCATCCATATCGATGCAAATGGTAGGTATTCATCCTTTCTGATGGCTGAATAATATTCCATTGTGTATATGAACCACATCTTCTTTATCCATTCATCTGTTGAAGGACATCTTGGTTCTTTCCATAGTTTGGCTATTCTGGACATTGCTGCTATGAACATCAGAGTGTAGGTGCCTCTTCTTTTCACTACATCCATATCTTTGGGGTAAATGCCTAGTAGTGCAATTGCTGGGTTGTAGGGTAGCTCTATTTTTAACGTCTTGAGGAAACTCCATACTGTTTTCCAGAGTGGGTGTACCAGCTTGCATTCCCATCAACAGTGTAATAGGGTTCCCCTTTCTCCACATACTCACCAACACTTGGTGTAAGGTGTTATCTCATTGTGGTTTTGATTAGTATTTCCCTGATGGCTAGTGATGTTGAACATTTTTTCATATGTCTGTTAGCCATTTGTATGTTTCCTTTGGAGAAATGTCTGTTCATGTCTTCTGCCCATTTTTTTTTACTTGATTATTTGTTTTTTGGATGTTGAGTTTGGTAAGTTCTTTATAGATCTTGGATACCAACCCTTTATCTGTAATGTAATTTGCAAATATCTTGATTTTAAATGTTGAACCATCCTTGCATTACAGAGATAAATTCCATTTACTTATAGTGAAAAATTGTTTTAATGTACAATCCAACATTCAACTTGCTAATATATTGTTGATGATTTTTGCATCTATATTCATGAGATACTGGTTTGTAATTTTTTGTTCTGGTAACTTCTTTGTCTTATTTCATTATTAGGGTAATGCTGGCCTCAAAATGAGTTAGGAAGTAATCTTTCTGTTTCTATCCTCTGAAAGACAGACTGCAGAGAATTGCTATAATTTCTTCCTTAAATGTTTGGTAGTCTTTTATTATTTTTGATGCTATTGTAAATGAGATTACTTCTTAAATTTGTTTTTGGATTCTTTGTTGTTATTGTATATAAATGCAACCAGTATTTGTATGTTGATTTTGTATCCTGCAATGTTACTTTGTTTGTTTATTAATTCTAACTCTCTCTCTCTCCCCCTCTGTGTGTGTGTGTGTGTGTGTGTGTGTGTGTGTGTGTGTGTGTGTGTGTGTAAAATCTTCAGGGTTTTCTATATATAAGACCAGACCATCTGAAAACAGAGATCATTTTACTTCTTTTCTATTGTAGACATTTCTTTTGTTTGTTTTTGTTTCTTTGATTTTTTTGTCTGGTTGCTCTTGCTAAAACATTGAATATCATGTTGAATGAAAGTCTTCCTGATCATAGAGAAAATTTTTTAGTCTTCACTATTGAGTATGATGTTGGCCATGGGCGTTTCATCTATGGAATTTATAATTTTGAAATAGTTTCTTCTATTCCTAGATTTATTGAGTTTTTTTTAAGATTTCTTTATTTATTTTAGGGAGGTGGGGAGGGGCGGGCGGGGAGAGAGAGAGAGAATCTCAAGCAGACTTCCTGCTGAGCATGGAGCCCAATGCAGGACTTGATTACACAACCCTGAGATCATGACCTGAGCACAAACTACAATGAGACACCACCTCACAGCTGTAAGAATGGCTAAAAACCAAAACACAAGAAACAAGTGTTGGTATGCATGTGGAGAAAATGGAACCGTCTTGCACTATTGGTGGGAATGCAAAATGGTGCAGCCACTGTGGAAAACAGCATGTAGGTTCCTCAAGAAGTTAAGAACTACCCTATGATACAGTAATCATACTAATGGTTATTTACCCTAGAAATACAAAACACTAATTCAGAGGGATACATTCACACCTATATGTATAGTAGCTTTATTTAAAATAGCCAAATTATGGAAGCAGCCTGTGTGTCCATCAATAGATAAATGGAGAAAGAAGTGATCTATCATCTATCTATCTATCATGATCTATCTATCTATCATCTATCATCTATCCATTCAAAAGGAATAAAATCTTGCCATTTACAATGACATGGATCAAGCTAGAGTATAATCCTATTTGAAATAAGTCAGTCGGAGTCAGACAACTTATGCAACTGAGCCACTCAGGTGACCCAATTGTTGAGTATTTTTATCATAAAAGAATGTTAAATTTTGTCAAATAATACTTCTGCAGATATTCACATTATCATGCAATTTATTTTATTTTATTTTATTTTATTTTATTTTATTTTATTTTATTTTATTAATTCCAGCATACTTAACATACAGTGTTATATTCTTTTCAGGTATACAACATAGGGATTCAATAATTCCATACATCACCCAGTGCTTGTCACAAAAAAATGCCTTCCTTAATTTCCATCAAATATTTCACCCATTCCCTCACCCACCCCTCTCAGGTAACCATCAGTTTGTTCTAAATAGATAAGAGTATGTTTCTTGGCTTGTCTCTGTCTTTTTTGCATTTCCTCATTTCTTTTGTTTCTTACATTCTATATATGAGTGAAATCATATGGTATTTGTCTGACTCCGAATGACTTATTTCAAATAGGATTATACTCTCTAGCTTGATCCACGTCATTGTAAATGGCAAGATTTCATTCCTTTTGAATGGATAGATGATAGATGATGGATAGATAGATGATAGACACATAGATGACAGATCACTTCTTTCTCCATTTATCTATTGATGGACACACAGGCTGCTTCCATAATTTGGCTATTTTAAATAATGCTACTATACATATAGGTGTGAATGTAACCCTCTGAATTAGTGTTTTGTATTTCTAGGGTAAATAACCATTAGTATGATTACTGTATCATAGGGTAGTTCTTAACTTCTTGAGGAACCTATACTCTGTTTTCCACAGTGGCTGCACCATTTTGCATTCCCACCAATAGTGCAAGACGGTTCCATTTTCTCCACATGCATATCAACACTTGTTTCTTGTGTTTTGGTTTTTAGCCATTCTTACAGCTGTGAGGTGGTATCTCATTGTAGTTTTCATTTGCAATTCCCTGATGATGAGTGATATTGAGCATCTTTTCATGTGTCTGTTGGCCATCTGTATGTCTCCTTTCATGAAATATCTGTTCATTTCTTCTACTCATTTTTAATTGGATTTTTTGGGTGATATTGAGTTATATAAGTTCTTTAAATATTTTGGATACTAACCCTTTACCAGATGTCTCATCTGCAAATATCTTCTCCCATTTAGTAGGTTGCCTTTTATTTTTGTTGATTGTTTCCTTTGCTGTAAAGAAGCATTTTATTTTGATATAGTCCAAATAGTTTCCTTTTGCTTTTATTTCCCTTGCTTCAGGAGCCATATCTAGAAAAATGTTGCTACAGTCAATGTCAGAGATATTTCTGCCTGTGTTCTCCTCTAGGATTTTGATGGATTCCTATCTCACATTTAGATCTTTAATCAATTATGAGTTTATTTTTGTTTGGAGTGTAAGAAAGTGATCCAGTTTCATTCTTTGGCATGTAGCTGACTAGTTTTCCTGACACCATTTTTGAAGAGATTGTCTTTTTCCCATAGGATATTATTTCCTGCTTTGCCAAAGACTAACCATATAATTGGGTATTTCTCTGGTTTCTATTCTGTTTTGTTGATCTAATGTGTCTGTTTTTGTGCCAGTACCATACTGTTTTGATTACTAAGGCTTTGTCATATAGCTTGAAGTCTGGAATTGTGATACTTCCAGCTTTGTTTTTCTTTTTCAAAGTTACTTTGGCAGTTCAGGTATTTGTGGTTCCATACAAGTTTTAGGATTGTTTGTTCTTGCTCTGTGAAAAAAAGCTGTTGGTATTTTGATAGGGATTTCATTCAATCTATAAATTGCTTCAGGTAGTGAACACATTTTGACAATATTTGTTCTTACCCATGAGCATGGAATATCTTTCTGTTTCTTTGTGCAATCTCCAATTTCTTTCATCATTGTTTTATAGTTTTCAGAGTACATGTCTTATACCTATTTGGTTAGGCTTAGTCCTGGTTAGTTTTTAGTGCAACTCTAAATGGAAATGTTTTAATTTCTCTTTCTGTTGCTTCATTATAGGTGTATGGAAATGCAACAGATTTCTATATGGTCATTTTGTATACTGCAAATTTACTGAATTCATTTAACTGTTCTAGTATTTTGTTGGTGGAGTATTAAAGTTTTTCTATACAGAATATCTTGTCATCAGCAAACACCAAAAGTTTTACTTCTTTCTTACAATTTGGATGCCTCTTATTTCTTTTTCTTGTCTGACTGCTGTGGCTAATACTTCCACTACTGTGTTAAATAAAAGTGGTGAGGGTGGACATCCTTGATCTGTTCCTGACCTTAGGGGGAATGCTCTCAGTTTTTCTCCATTAAATGATCTTCGCTGTGGTTTTTTCATATATGGCCTTTATTATGTTGAGGTATGTTCCCTCTAAACTTATGATGTTGATAGCTCTTATCATGAATGGGTGTTGCCCTTTGTGAACATGTTTTTTCTGCGTCTATTGAAATGATCATTTGGTTTTTATCCTTTCTCTTACTAATGTGATGTATCACGTTGATTCATTTGTGTAATCAATTGTATCAACCTTGCATCTAGGGAATAAATCCCACATGATCGTGGTATTTTTTTTTTAATGCATTGAGTTTGTACTTGTACATTTTATTTAATGAATTCAATTTGTTAGTAATTTGTTGAGGATTTTTTGCATTTATATTCATCAGAGATATTGGCCTGTAGTTGTCTTTTGTTTCTGGTATCTTTATCTGGTTTTAATATCAAGGTGAGACTGGCCTCAAAGCATTACTTGGCCTCATAGCAAAACCTTGGCAGTTTTCCTTCCTTATATATTTTTTAGAACAGTTTGAGAAGAATAGTTATTAACTCTTCTTAAAATGTTTGGTAGAAATTCACCTGAGGAGCCATCTAGTCCTGGACCTTTGTTCATTGGGAGTTTTGTAAGTACTGACACAATCCCCTTGCTAATAAATAATCTATTTAAATACTCTTTTCTTCCTGCTTCAGTTTTGGTAGAATATATGATTATAGAAATGTATCAAGTTCTTTTTAAAAAATATTTTATTTATTTATTTATTTGAGAGAGCAAGCACGAGTGGGGTGAGGGGCAGAAGGAGAAGCAGACTCCCTGCTGAGCAGGGAGCCTGATGTGGGGCTCTATCCCAGGACTCTGGGATCATGAGCTAACCTGAAGGCAGGCGTTTAACTTACTGAGTCACCCAGGTGCCCCTAGAATTTATCAATTTCTTCTAGGTTGTCCAATTTCTTGACATATAGATTTTCATAATATTCTCTTACAATTGTTTGTATTTCAGTGGTGTTGGTTATCTCTGGTCCTTCATGTGTAGTTTTATATGTATCCTTTCTCTTTGTTTTTGATGAGTGTGACTAGAGGGTTATGAATTTTGTTTATCTTTTCAATCAATCATTCCATGGTTTTGTTGATTTTTTTGTTGGTTTATATATCATTTATTTCTGCTCTGATCTTTATTATTTCCTTACTTCTTTTGGTTTGAGGTTTTATGTCCCTTTTTCTAGTTTTTTTAGGTATAAAGTTAGGGGGGGTTTGTTTTGTTCTGTTTCATTTAGATATTTCTTGCTCATTGAGTTAGGCCTGTATTGCTATATACTTCTCAATTACAGGTGCTTTTGCTGCATCCTAAAGGTATTGAACAATTGAGTTTTAATTTTGATTTATTTCCAGGTAATTTTTTTATTTCTTTGATTTCAAGATTGACTAATGAATAGTTTAATACCATATCATTTAACCTGAATGTGTTTGTTGTCTTTCCAGAGGTTTTCTTTGGTTGACTTCTGGTTTCATAGTATTGAGGTTAGAAAAGAAGCTTATTATGACTTTGGTTTTTGTTGTTTTTGTTGTTTTTTTTTTTTTAATTTGTTGAGACTTATACTGTGGCCCCATGTTCAATCTATTCTGGAGAATGATCCATCTGCATCTGAAAAGAATGTATATTCTGCTGTGTTGGGATGGAATGTTCTGAATATATCTGTTAAATCTACCTGATCCATAATGTCATCAAAGCATTGTTTCCTTGATTTTTTCATTGGTTGATCTGTCCACTGAGGTAAGTGGGGTGTTAAAATCCCTTACTATTATATTATTATCGATTAGTTCCTTTGTTTTTTATTAGCAGTTTTATGTGTTATTGTGCTCCCATATTGGGTACATAAATAATTACAATTGTTATGTATTCTTGTTGGATTGTCCCCTTTGTTATTATATAGTGTCCTTCTTTGTCTCTTGTTACAGTCTTTGATTTAAAACCCATTCTGTGGGGGAGGGGCAAGATGGCAGCCAAGTAGGGGACCTTGTTTCATCTGATCCCTGGAATTTAGCTGGATATCTATCAAACCATTCTGAATACACACGAATTCAGCCTGAGATGTAAGAAAATATATCTGGAACTCTACAAGCAGAAAAATAACTACTTTTTGCAAGCTAGGAAGTCTGGAATCCTGAATCTTTGGGGAAAATACCAGAAGATAAATGGAGGGGGGAGGGAGCCTCCAAAAACCGACCACCAGAAAGTGATATAACACCAGAGTACAAAATTGGGACCCTTAGAAATCTGCTCCAGTGAGAGATATCCCTTTCTGAAAAGGGCACAGGGGATGTATAAGGCAAAATTCTAGGTGGATCATTGTGGTCTCAGGATCCCAGGAGACTCGGAAAGAATGGGAGAGCCAGAACTGATAGAATGCCCAAGCAGTGGAGCGGGGAGACTGGCTATGGTCAGTGAACCCAGAAGGGACTCCCAGCTCTGGTCACCATAAACCATGAGTCAGACTGGCTGGGAGACCACTCTTTGCCTGAGCACCCAGAAAAGGACTAGAAGGTGCAAGCTGTTTAAGATCTCAGGGGAAAAACGATAATTGGGCAACAGTTCTCAGGATGGCAGCGACCCCAAGAAGGACATTAGGGCGGCACCCACCTGTGACCTAGGAACAGTGGAACCCGGCTTGCATGCGATCACACAACCACTCATGGTTGCAGAGACATAAAGTGCAAAAACGTTCCTGGGCCACTGGAACTCCTCCTGGGAGAGTGCAAGTGGGCACAAACTGTGGGATTTGGCAGTTTGGTGTGCACACAAAGGCTGTGCCCACGACTGGGCAACAGCTTTCAGGGCAGTGTGGCCCCTGAAAGGACACATGGATGGCACCCAGCCATAACCTGGGATCGGTGGAATAGGGTGCATGACTGAGCCCAGGGCTGCTCACAATTGCAAAGGCACAAAATACAGAGATGCCCACAGGTCCTGGTGGGAGAGTTGCAGTGGGCCTGAATAGCACGAGTCTGTGGAGTTTGGTACACACAGAAGTGGAGGTCCTTTGACCTAGGGGGTTTATTGAAGAAAAGGAATCACGACCTTGTGGCTCTGGGCCAGAGATCCCTGAATGGCCATATTTGCTCTGACACTCTAAAGAGGCATGGAAACCTGCCAGGGAACAAAAACCACACAAACAGCTCACATTAAGTCCATCCCCCTGACAAGGGATGGGTCAACTCCACCTAGGCAAAGACCCCTGAGAAGCTGACCATCTGGCCCCTCCCCCAAAAGACAGACTGGAAGAACAGGAGAATGACAAGCTTAATTCCCACAAGACTTAAAACTCAAGCACCAGGGGAAAACAGTATATTGAGCTCCAGGTATTCCCTCCTGACTCGTTTATACTTCAGGATAAAATTTTACATTTTTTCTTTGTTTCTTTTTTTTTTACCCAGTTCCCATTTCAAATAGAGTCTTATTTCCTGACTGTTTTTAAGTCACTTTTTAACTTATATTTTTTCATATCTATATTTTATAGATTTATGTCCATTTATGTCCGTTTTTCACTCTGTTCAATTTTATGTTGATATATATGTAAGTTCTGATTTCTATGCAATTTTGGGATAGAGTGTTTTCTAACACACAGACAGAAAATCAATCAGGAACAGGCAGATCACCCTGCTTTGTCCACCCTGAGAGATTATAGTCTTTCTCCCTCCAACCTTTTATTATTGGTTTGGATCATCATGGCTTTGTTTACATATCTGTGGTAGCTTCTGACACTTCAGATTTCTCCAAGGGTACATTTTGCTTGGGTCATGGTTGATATTTTGGACACTGCACATTTGCTCAACTGTCCTTCAGCAGAATGACTAGGAGGAGGAATTCACAACAAAGAAAAGAACCAGAGGCAATGTCCTCTGTCACAGAAATATGGATATGGATCTAAGCAAAATATCAAAGAATTCAGGATAGCAATTATAAAGCTAATAGCTAGGCTTGAAAAAATCATACATGACAATACACAATCTCTAAGGGCAGAAATGAGATCTAATCAGGCCGATTGGTGTATGTGCTTGACTGAGGAACCAATGGGGTGAAGCTACCATCTGTGGGATTATGACTGAATGTCTCTAAGTCAGAATCCCGCCCAGGCGGAATGATACGGCAGTGCTGTGAAGCCTGGTTGGCCTCGGATAGCTTGTCCCCCACCATCCGCACTGGCAGGCCACTGCACCCGTGCCCCCCATGGGGTGGCATGCCCCACCTTGCATCAAGACAGGGGTCCGGTGTGGAGAGCCCCTCCTCCTGGGAAACAGGGTGCAGCTGGAAAGGGGGCCACCCCCTCGCTCCTCACACAATGCAAATTCGTGGGGAACCTTGTGCTAAACCATTCATAGATGACCTTCCTTTGGGTCAGGGTTTCGTATGTAGCAGAGCAGCTGCTCCCTAAGATCTATTGAAAGTCAGCCCTCAACACAAAGGTTTGTAAATTCATTTTTTTAAAAAATGAAAAATAAAAAAAATCAGGTCAAACTTAAAAATGTTATGAATGAGATGCAGTCTAAATTGGATGCTCTAATAGCTAGGTTCAATGAGGCAGAAGAGAGAATAAGTGATCTAGAAGACAGGCTGATGGAAAAGAAAGAAATTGAAGAAAAGAGAGAAAAAAACTCATAGCACATCAGGAGAGACTTAGAAAATTTAATGATATGTTAAAAAGAACCAATATCAGGATCATCAGGATCCAAGATGAGGTAGAGAGAGAGAGAAGGCTAGAAGGTATATTTGAACAAATATTAGCTGAGAACTTCCCTAATCTGGGGAAAGAAACAAGCATTCATGTCCAAAAAGCAGAGAGGAGTCCCCCCAAAATCAAAAAAATAGATAAACAACCCCACATATAATAGTGAAGCTTGCAAATCTTAGAGCAAAGGAAGCTACATTGAGAGCAGCTAGGGGGAAGAGATTTCTTACTTACAGAGGGAGGAACATGAAAATAACATCAGACCTAGCCACAGAAACCTGGCAGGTCAGAAAGGGCTGGAAAGATATATTCAGGGTATTAAATGAGAAGAACATGCAGGCAAGAATACTTTATCCAGCAAAGCTATATTCAGAATGGAAGGAGAGATAAAGAGCTTCCAGGACAAACAGAAATTAAAAGAATTTGTGATCACTAAACTAGTCCTGCAAGAAATAATAAAGGGGATCCTGTAAGCAAAGAGAGCCCATGATTAAAATAGACCAGAAAGTAACAGAGACAATCTGCAGAAACAGAGACTTTACAGGTAATACAATGGCACTAAATTCATATCTTTCAATAATTATTCTAAATGTAAATGGGCTGAATGCTCCAATAAAATGACACAGGGTATCAGATTGGATAAAAAAGCAGGGCCCATCCATATGCTGTTTACAAGAGACACATTTTGAACCTGAAGACACCTCCAGATTGAAAGTGAAGGGATGCAGAACCATTTACCACGCTAATGGACTTTTTAAAAATTTTTTTTTTACCATGCTAATGGACTTTTTAAAAAGCTGGGGTAGCAATCCTCATATCAACCAAATTAGATTTTAAACCATAGAGTGTAAAAAGAGATGTAGAGGGACACTATGTCATGCTTAAAGGGTCTATCCAACAAGGAAATCTAACAATTGTAAATATGAATACTCCCAAAGAGAGAGCAGCCAATTATATAAACCAATTAATAACCAAAGTAAAGAAACATCTTGATAATAATACATTAATAGTAGGAGAATTCAACACTCCACTCAAAGCAATAGACAGATCATCTAAGTAAAAGGTCAACAAAGAAACAAGGGTTTTGAATGACACATTGGACCAGATGGAATTCAGAAACATACAGAACATTCCACCCAAAAACAACAGAATACACATTCTTCTCAAGTGCACATGGAAATTTATCCAAAATGGATACCATACTGGGTCACAAATCAGGACTTATGATACCAAAATATTGAGATTATTCCTTGAATATTTTCAGACAACAATACTTTGAAACTGGAATGCAATCACAAGAAGATCTTTAGAAGGAACTCAAATACCTGGAGGTTAAAAACCATATCACTAAAGAATGAATGGGTCAACCAAGAAATTAAAGAAGAACTTAAATAGCTCATTGAAACTAATAAGAATGAAAACAAATCAGTTCAAAACCTACGTGACACTGCAAAGTTGGTCCTAGGAGGGAAGTATATAGCAGTCTGAACCTCTCCCAAAAAATTAGAAAAATCCCAAATGCACAAGTTAACCTTACACCTAAAAAACTTGGAGAAAGAACAGCAAATAAAGCCTAAACCAAGGAGGAGAATAGAAATAATAAAGATCAGAGCAGAAATTAATGAAATAGGAACCAGAAAATCAATGGAACAAATCAATGAAACTAGAAGCTGGTTCTTTGAAAGAATTAATAAGATCAATATACCTCTGGCCAGACTTATCCAAAAGAAAAAGTAAAAGACCAAAATTAATAAAATCATGAAAGAAAGGGGAGAGATCACAACTGATACCAAAGAAATAGAAAAAATGGTTAGAAATTATTTCCAGCAAGTATATGCCAACAAATAAGGCAATCTGGAAGAAATGGATGCATTCCTGGAAACTTATAAACTACCAAGACTGAAAGAGGAAGAAATAGAAAATATGAACAAACCAGCAAGGAAATTGAAGCAGTAATCAAAAACCTCCTGAGAAAGATGGAGAAGGAGTAGGGGACCTTATTCCAACCAGTCCCTGGAATTGAGCTGGATATCTACCAGACCACCCTGAACACCCATGAACTCAGCCTGAGATGTAAAAAGATACATCTGGATCTCTCCAAACAGAATATTGCAAGTGGTTGGTTTTGAGGTATGAAGCAGGGAGGCATGATTCTGCAGGTACATATGCAAAGATAAATCAAAAAGGGAGGGAGGGGTGGTGATCCTACACCTTGGGTGAATGATAGCCTCCCGCACTGGGGACAGGGCACAGACTCGCAGAACGTAGCAGACGGGAAAGGACTTTAGGGCAGCCTCCCGACTGACACCTGGAGCGGCGCGGCCATGCGGGCGACCTGGGGCAACTGGCGGTTTTAGAAGCACAAAGGGCAGAGACATGTCCCCATGCCCCGACCTAGAGGCAAGGACTGGGAGCCCTGGTGAGGGGTGCACAACCCAGGACACTGCAGTTTATAACAGCACAGACAGAAACGGAGAGAGTGTGGCCTGCAGAACTCACTGAAGAACAGACTGTGATCTATCTGCTCTGAGGCAGAGAGTTGAAAAGGATATTTTCTGCTCTGACTCCCGGAACGGGTGTGGAAAGCCACCAGGGAAAGCTGCAGAGAACAAAAGCCCCCCAAAACCGGTTTTCACTGAGCCCATCACCCCCCCACAGGGGCAGGGCAACTCTGCCCAAAGAGGGTTGCCTAAGTAACAGTACGGCAGGCCCCTCCCCAAGAAGACAGGCTGGAGAACAAGAGGTCAAAACCCTAAGGTCCCTATAAAACAGGTGTATCTTGCTTGGGTTGTGGTCAATAATTTGGACTCTGTACATTTCCTCAACCACCCCTCACCAGAATGTCTAGGACGATGAACCCCCAAAATAAGAAAGACTCAGAGACTGTGATTTCTGCCACAGATTTACAAATGGATACAGACATAACCAAGATATCAGAAATGGAATTCAAGGTAGCAGTTGTGAAGACAAAGCTAGAATGGAGAAATCGATTAATGGCAACATAGACTCTTTAAGGGCAGAAATGAAAGCTGAAGTGGCAGAACTAAAACTGCTATCAATGAGATCCAATCTAATCTAAATACTCTAACAGCTAGGGTAAATGAGGTAGAAGAAATTAGTGACAAAGAAAACAAATTGATAGAAAAGAAGGATAAAGAGGAGGCCAGGGAGAAACAACTAAAATCCATGGAAACAGAATCAGAGAAATAAGTGACACCATGAAACATTTCAAGGTCAAAATTATTGGGATCCCTGAGGGGGTGGAGAAAGAGAGAGTACTAGAAGATATATTTGAGCAAATCGTAGCTGAAAAATCCCTAATCTGGGGAATGAAAAAAAAATTCGTGTCTTAGAGGCTGAGAGGACCCCTCCCAAGATCAAGGAAAACAGGCCAACACCCCGGCATGTAATAGTAAAACTCGCAAATCTTAGAACCAAGGAAAACATTTTAAGGATAGTTAGGGGAAAGAGATTCCTTACATACAGAGGGAGGAACATGAGAGTAACATCAGACCTATCCACAGAGACCTGGCAAGCCAGAAAGGCCTGGCAAGACATATTCAGTGTACTAAAGGAGAAGAACATAAAGCCAAGAATACTTTATCCAGCAAGGCTCTCATTTAGAATAGATGAAGAGATGCAGAACTTCTAAGATTGGTAGAAACTGAAAGAATATGGGACCACTAAGCCAGCCCTGCAAGAAATATTAAAGGGGGTTCTATAAAAGGAGAAAGACCCCAAGAGTTATATACAACAGAAACTTGCAGAGACAATCTATAGAAACAAGGACTTCACAGGCAACATGATGACAATTAATTCATATCTTTCAATAATCACTCTCAAAGTGAATGGTCTAAATGCTCCCATAAAACGGCACAGGGTTCCAGATTGGATAAAAAACAGGACCCATCCATATGAGTCTACAAGAGACTCATTTTGAACCTAAAGACACATCCAGACTGAAAGTGAAGGGATGGAGATCTATCTTCCATGCCAATGGACCTCAAAAGAAAGCTGGGGTAACAATTCTCATATCAAACAAATTAGATTTTAAGCTAAAGGCTATAGTTAGAGACACAGAAGGACACTATATCATTCTTAAAGGGTCTATCCAACAAGAAGATCTAACAATTGTAAATATCTATGCCCCCAACATGGGAGCAGCCATCTACATACGCCAGCTGTTAACAAAATAAAGACTCATATTGATAATAATATATTAATTGTAGGAGACCTCAATACTCTACTCTCAGCAATAGACAGATCATTTAGGCAGAAAATCAACAAGGAAACAAGAGCTTTGAATGACACACTGGACCAGATGGACATCGTAGATATATACAGAACATTCCACACTAAAACAACAGAATACTCATTCTTCTCGAGCGCACATGGAACTTTCTCCAGAATAGACCACATACTGGGTCACAAATCAGGTCTCAACCGATACCAAAAGATTGAGATTATTCCCTGCATATTCTCAGACCATAATGTTTTAAAACTGGAACTTAATCACAAGAAAAAATTTGGCAGAAATTCAAAAACTTGGAAGCTAAAGACCACTCTGTTCAAGAATGTTTGGGTCAACCAGGAAATCTAAGAAGAACCTAAACAATTCATGGAAATCAATGAGAACGAAAACACCTTGGCCCAAAACCAATGGGATACTGCAAAGGCGGTCCTAAGGGGGTAATACATAGCCATTCAAGCATCACTCAAAAAATAGAGAAATCCCAAATTCACCAACTAACTCTACGCCTTAAAGAACTAGAGAAAAAGCAACAAACGATGTCTAAGCTATGCATTAGAAGAGAAATAATTAAGATTAGAGCAGAGATCAATGAATTAGAATCCAGAAACACAGCAGATCAGACCAACGAAACTAAAAGCTGGTTCTCTAAAAGAATTAAAAAGATCGGGGCACCTGGCTGGCTCAGTCATTAAGTGTCTGCCTTTGGCTCAGGTCATGATCCCAAGGTCCTGGGATAGAGCCCTGCATTAGGCTCCCTGCTCTGCGGGAAGCCTGCTTCTCCCTCTCCCACTCCCCCTGCTTGTGTTCCCTCTCTTGCTGTGTCTCTCTCTGTCAAATAAATAAAATCTTAAAAAAAAAGAATTAATAAGATCGATAAACCACTGGCCAGACTTATCCAATAGAAAAGAGAAAGGACCCAAATTAATAAAATTATGACTGAAAGGAGAGATATCACAACTAACAACAAGGAAATTGAAACAACTATTAGAAATTATTATCAACAACTATATGCCAATAAATTAAGCAATCTGGAAGAAGTCGATGCCTTCCTGGAAACCTATAAACTCCTAAGACTGAAACAGGAAGAAATTGACAACCTGAATAGACCAATTACTAGATAGAAGCAGTGATCAAAAACCTCCCAAAAAACAGGAGTCCAGGGCCTGATGGATTCTCTGGGGAATTCTACCAAACATTATTAAAAGAAGAAATAATACTTATTCTCCTGAAGCTGTTTCCAAAAGTAGAAACAGAAGGAAAGCTTCCAGACTCATTCTATGAGGCCAGCATTACCTTAATCACAAAAATCAGGCAAAGACCCCATTACAAAGGGGAATTTCAGACTGATATCCCTGATGAATATGGACTCCAAAATTCCCAATAAAACCTTAGCTAATAGGATCTAACAATACACTAAAAGGATCATGCACCATGACCAAGTGGGATTTATCCCTGGGATTCAAGAGTGGTTCAACATTCACAAAGCAATCAATGTGATAGAACACATTAATAAGAGGAAAGAGAAGAACCATATGGTCCTCTCAATTGATGCAGCAAAAGCATTTGAAAAATTACAGCATCCTTTCTGGATTAAAACTCTTCAGAGTATAGGGCTAGAGGGAACATTCCTCAAGTTCATAAAATCCATCTATGAAAAACACACAGCGAAAATCATCCTCAATGGGGAAAAGCTGAGAGCCTTTCCCTTAAGATCAGGAACACGACAAGGACGCCCACTCTCACCACTATTGTTCAACAGAGTACTAGAAGTCCTGGCAACAGCAATCAGGCAACAAAAAGAAATAAAATGTATTCAAATTGGCAAAGAAGAAGTCAAATTCTCTCTTCACAGATGAAATGATACTTTACGTGGAAAATCCAAAAGACTCCATCCCCAAATTACTAGAACTCATACAGCAATTCAGTAATGTGGCAAGATGCAAAATCTATGCACAGAAATCTGTTGCTTTCTTATAAACTGACAATGCAAGTGTAGAAAGAGAAATTAGGGGAATGAGTCCACTTACAATAGCACCAAAAACCATAAGATAGCTCGAAATAAACGTAACCAAAGAGGTAAAGGATCTATATACTCTAGGAACCACAAAACACTCATGAAAGAAATTGAAGAAGACACAAAAAGATGGAAAAACATTCCATGCTCATGGATCGGAAGAATAAACATTGTTAAAATGTCTATGCTGCCCAGAGTAATCTATACCTTCAATGCCATCCTGATCAAAATTCCAATGGCTTTTCCAAAGTGCTGGAATAAATAATCCTAAAATTTGTAAATTGACCTAAATTGACCCTAATTTGCCAAGGAAATGTTGAAAAAGAAAAACAAAGCTGAGGGCATCACATTGCCTGATTTCAAGTTATATTACAAAGCAGTGATCACCAAAATAGCATGGTACTAGCACAAAAACAGACATATAGACCAAAGGAACAGAATGGAGAGCCCAGATATGGACCCTCAACTCTATGTTCAAATAATCTTTGACAAAGCAGGGGAAAATATGCAATGGAAAAAGACAGTCTCTTCAATAAATGGTGCTGGGAAAATTGGACAGCCACATGCAGAAGAATGAAACTTGACCATTCTCTAACACCATACACAGAAATAAACTCTAAATGGATGAAAGACCTCAGTGTGAGGCAGGAATCCATCAAAGTCCTAGAGGAGAACATAGGCAGTAACCTCTTGGACATCGGCTACAGCACCTTCTTTCAAGATACATCTCCAAAGACTAGTGAAACAAAAGCAAAATGAATTTTTGGGACTTCATCAAGATAAAGAGCTTCTGCACTGCGAAGGAAACAGTCAAGAAAACAGAGAGAAGATATTTGCAAATGACACTACAGAGAAAGCACTGATTTCCAAGATGTATAAAGAACTTCTCAAACTCAACACCCAAAAAACAAATAATCAAGTCAAAACATGGGCAGAAGACATAAACAGACACTTTTCAAAAGAAGACATACAAATGCTTAACAGACACATGAAAAAATATTCATCATCATTAGCCATCAGGGAAATTCAAATCTAAACCATATTGAGATACTACCTTACACCAGTTAGAATGGCAAAAATTGACAAGGCAAGGCAACCCTCTTACACTGTTGGTAGGAAAGCAAGTTGGTACAGCCACTTTGGAAAACAGTGTGGAGGTGCCTCAAAAAATTAAAAATAGAGCTACCCTAGGACCCAGCAATTGCATTCCTGGGTATTTACCCTAAGGACACAGATGTAGTGAAAAGAAGGGCCATATGCACCCCAATGTTCATAGCAGCAGTGTTCGCAATAACCAAACAGTGGAAAGAGCTGAGATGCCTTTCAACAGATGAATGGATAAAGAAGATGTGGTCCATATATACAATGGAATATTACTCAGCCATCAGAAAGGATGAATACCCAACTTTTGCATCCACATGGATGGGACTAGAGAAGATTATGCTAAGTGAAATAAGTCAAACAGAGAACGTCAATTATCATATGTTTTCACTTATTTGTGGAACATAAGGAATAGGATGGAGGACATTATGAGAAGAAAAGGAAAAATGAAGGAGGGGGAATCGGAGGGGGAGATGAACCATGAGAGACTGTGGACTCTGAGAAACAAACTGAGGGTTGTAGAAGGGAGGGGTGTGGGGGGATGGGTTAGGCCAGTGATGGGTATTAAGGAGGGCACATATTGCATGGAGCACTGGGTGGTATACAAAAACAGTGAATCATGGATCACTACATCAAAAACAAATGATGTATTGTATGGTGACTATCATAACATAATAAAATAAAATAGAATAACTTCCCAAAAAACAAGTGTATAGGGCCAGATGTATTCCCATGAGAATTCTACCAACATTTAAAGAGGAAATCATGCGTATTTTACTCAAGCGGTTTCAAAAAATAGAAATAGAAAGAATACTTCCAAACTCTTTCTATGAGGCCAGCATTGACCTGATCCCAAAGCCAGACAAAGACCCTTTTAAAAAAGAGAATTACGGGTCAATATCCCTGATGAACATGGATGCCAACATACTCACCAAGATCCTAGCCAATAGGATACAGCAGTACATTCAAAGGTTTATTTACCACGACCAAGTGGTATTTATTCCTGTGATGCAAGTATGTTTCAACATTTGCAAATCAAACAAGGTGATACATCACATTAATAAAAGAAAAGACAAGAACCACATCATCCTCTCAATGGATGCAGAGAAAGCATTAGGAAAAAAGGCATCCTTTCTTGATTAAAACTCTTCAAAATATAGGGATGGAGGAAATACCTCAACATCATAAAAGCCATCCATAAAAAGCCCATAGTGAATATTATTCTCAGTGGGGAAAAACTGAGATTTTTCCCCCTAAGGTCAGGAACACGACACGATGCCAACTTTCACCACTGTCGTTCAACATAATATTAGAAGTCCTAGCCACAGCAGTCGACAACAACAAGAAATAAAAGGCATTCAAATTGTCAAAGAAGTCAAACGCTCACTCTTCACAAATGACATGATATTTTATATGGAAAACCCAAAGGACTCCACCCTAAAACTGCTAGAACTCATACAGCAATCAGCACCCTGGCAGGATACAAAATCAATGCATAGACATCAGTTACACTTCTATACACTAACAATGTGTCTGAAGAAAGAGAAATTAAGAAGTTGATCCCATTTGCAATTGCACCAAAAAAACATGATAGCTAGGAATAAACCTAACCAAAGAGGTAAAAGATCTGTACTCTAGAAACTACAGAACATTTATGAAAGAAACTGAGGAAGACACAAAGAGATTGAAAAACATTCCACTCTTTTGGATTGGAAGAATAAATATTGTTAAAATGTCTATGCTACCCAGAGCAATCTACACATTCAATGAAATCCCTATCAAAATGCCATCGATATTTTTCAAAGAGCTGGAAGAAGCAATCCTAAACTTTGTATAGAACCAGAAAAGACCCTGAATAGCCAGGGGAATGTGGCTATCACAATGCCTGACATTAAGCTATATTACAAAGCTGTGATCAACACAGCATGGTACTGACACAAAGCAGACACATAGATCAATTAACAGAAAAAAGAGCCCAGATATCCACAAATCAATCAACGTGATACAATACATTAACAAAAGAAAGAACAAGAGTCATATGATCCTCTCAATAGATGCAGAAAAAGCATTTGACAAAGTACAGCATCCTTTCTTGATCAAAACTCTTCAGAGTATAGGGATAGAGGGTACATACCTCAATATCATAAAAGCCATCTATGAAAAACCTACAGCGAATATCATTCTCAATGGGGAAAAGCTGAGAGCTTTTCCCCTAAGGTCAGGAACACGGCAGGGATGTCCACTATCACCACTGCTGTTCAACATAGTATTAGAAGTCCTAGCCACAGCAATCAGACAACAAAAATAAATCAAAGGCATCCAAATCGGCAAAGAAGAAGTCAAACTCTCACTCTTTGCAGATGATATGATTCTGTATGTGGAAAACCCAAAAGACTCCACCCCAAAACTGCTAGAACTCATACAGGAATTCAGTCAAGTAGCAGGATATAAAATCAATGCACAGAAATCAGTGGCATTCCTATACACCAACAACAAGACAGAAGAGAGACAAATCAAGGAGTCGATCCCATTTACAATTGCACCCAAAACCATAAGATACCTAGGAATAAATTTAACCAAAGAGGCAAAGGATCTGTACTCAGAAAACTATAAAATACTCATGAAAGAAATTGAAGAAGACACAAAGAAATGGAAAAACGTTCCATGCTCATGGATTAGAAGAACAAATATTGTGAAGATGTCAATGCTACCTACAGCAATCTACACATTCAATGCAATCCCCATCAAAATACCATCCACTTTTTTCAAAGAAATGGAACAAATAATCCTAAAATTTGTATGGAACCAGAAGAGACCCCGAATAGCCAGAGGAATATTGAAAAAGAAAAGCAAAGCTGGCGGCATCACAATTCCAGACTTCCAGCTCTATTACAAAGCTGTCATCATCAAGACAGTATGGTACTGGCACAAAAACAGACACATAGATCAATGGAACAGAATAGAGAGCCCAGAAATGGACCCTCAATTCTATGGTCAACTAATCTTTGACAAAGCAGGAAAGAATGTCCAATGGAATAAAGACAGTCTCTTCAACAAATGGTGTTGGGAAATTGGACAGCCACATGCAGAAGAATGAAACTGGACCATTTCCTTACACCACACACAAAAATAGACTCCAAATGGTTGAAAGACCTAAACGGGAGACAGGAGTCCATCCAAATCCTAAAGGAGAACACAGGTAGCAACCTCTTCGACCTCAGCCACAGCAACTTCTTCCTAGAAACATCACCAAAGGCAAGGGAAGCCAGGGCAAAAATGAACTATTGGGATTTCATCAAGATAAAAAGCTTTTGCACAGCAAAAGAAACAGTCCACAAAATCAAAAGACAACCGACAGAATGGGAGAAAATATTTGCAAATGAGATATCAGATAAAGGGCTAGTATCCAAAATCTATAAAGAACTTATCAAACTCAACACCCAAAGAACAAATAATCCAATCAAGAAATGGGCAGAAAACATGAACAGACATTTTTCCAAAGAAGACATCCAAATGGCCAACAGACACATGAAAAAGTGCTCAACATCGCTCGGCATCAGGGAAATCCAAATCAAAACCTCAATGAGATACCACCGCACACCAGTCAGAATGGCTAGAATTAACAAGTCAGGAAACGACAGATATTGGCGGGGATGTGGAGAAAGGGGAACTCTCCTACACTGTTGGTGGGAATGCAGGCTGGTGCAACTACTCTGGAAAACAGTATGGAGGTTCCTCAAACAGTTGAAAATAGAGCTACCATACCATCCAGCAATTGCACTACTGGGTATTTACCCCAAAGATACAAATGTAGGGATCTGAAGGAGTACGTGCACCCCAATGTTTATAGCAGCAATGTCCACAATAGCCAAACTGTGGAAAGAGCCAAGATGTCCATCGACAGATGAATGGATAAAGAAGAAGTGGTATATATACACAATGGAATATTATGCAGCCATCAAAAAGAATGAGATCTTGCCATTTGCAACGACATGGATGGAACTGGAGGGTGTTATGCTGAGTGAAATAAGTCAATCAGAGAAAGACATGTATCATATGACCTCGCTGATATGAGGAATTTTTAACCTCGGGAAACAAACTGAGTGTTGCTGGAGTGGTGGGGGGTGGGAGGGATGGGGTGGCTGGGTGACAGACATTGGGGAGGGTATGTGCTATGGTGAGCGCTGTGAATTGTGCAAGACTGTTGAATCACAGATCAGTACTTCTGAAACAAACAATGCAATATATGTTAAGAAAAAAAAAGAAGAAGAAGATAGCAGGAGGGGAAGAATGAAGGGGAGTAAGTCGGAGGGGGAGACAAACCATGAGAGACGATGGACTCTGAAAAACAAACTGAGGTTTCTAGAGGGGAGGGGGTTGGGGGGATGGGTTAGCCTGGTGATGGGTATTAAAAAGGGCACGTTCTGCGTGGAGCACTGGGTGTTATGCACAAACAATGAATCATGGAACACTACATCAAAAACTAATGATGTATGGTGATTAACATAACAATAAAAATTAAAAAAAATAAAAAGAAAGAGCCCAGAAATGGACCCTCAAATCTATGGTCAACTAGTCTCCCACAAAGCAGGAAAGAATATCCAATATAAGAATAAACGGTCTCTTCAATAGATGGTGTTGAGAAAATTGGACAGTCACATGCAGAAGAATGAAACTAGACCTATTCTCTTTCATCATATAGAAAGATAAACTCAAAATGGATGAAAGACCTAAAGGTGAGACAAGAATATCAAAATTCTAGAGGTGAACAGAGGCAGTAACCTCTGCTACCTTGGCCACAGCAACTTCTTCCAAGACATGTCACTAAATGCAAGGGAAACAAAAGCTGAAAATGAACTATTGGGACTTCATCAAGATAAAAAATTCTGCACAGCAAAGGAAACAGTCAACAAAACTAAAAGGCAACTTTTGGAAAAGGAAACGATATTTGCAAATGACATATCAGTTAAATGCCTGTATCCAAGATGTATAAAGAACTTCTCAAACTCAACAGCCAAAAAACAAGTAATCAAGTCAAAAAATGGACAGAAGACATGAACAGACATATCTTCAAAGAAGACATACAAATGGCTAACAGACACATGAAAAAATGCTCAACATCACTTGTCATCAGGGAAATATAAATAAAAACCACAATGAGATACCATCTTAGACCAGTTAGATTGGCTAAAAGTAACAAGACAGGAAATAACAAATGTTGGCAAGGATGTGGAGAAAGGGGAGCCCTCTTACGCTGTTGGTAGGAATGGAAGCTGGCACAGTCACTTTTGAAAACAGTATCAAGGTTCCTCAGGAAGTAAAAAATAGAGCTACCCTAATGACACAGCAATTGCACTAATGGGTATTACACAAAGATACAGATGTTATGAAATGAAGGGGCACCTGAACCCCAATGTTCAGAGCAACAATATCCACAATAGCCAAACTGTGGAAGGAGCTGAGATGTCCTTTGACAAATGAATGAATAAAGAAAATGTAGTTTATATATACAAATGGAATATTACTCTGCCTTTGGAAATAATGAATTCTTATCATTCACATCAATGTGGATGGAACTGGAGGGTATTATGGTAAGTGAAATAAGTCAATCAGATGAAGACAATTATCATATGGTTTCAGTCCTATGTGGAATATAAGAAATAGTGCAGAGGATCATAGGGGAAGGGAGGAAAAACTGAATGGGAAGAAATCAGAGAGGGAGACAAACCATGAGGGTTTGCAGAAGAGGCGGTGTGTGGGAGGATGGTGTAACTGGGTCATGGGCATTAAGGAGGTTACAAGATGTGATGAGTACTGGGTGTTATATGCAACTGATGAATTATTGAACACTACTTGTGAAACTAGTGATGTCTTATATGTTAGCTAATTGAATTTAAATAAAAAATAAGAACTGCAACCTGAATAAAAAAGTTGGTTTAGAGAGAACATACCTCAACATAATAAGGGACATATATGACAAACCCACAGCAAACATCATACTTAATAGGGAAAAATTGAGAATGTTCCCCTAAGGTCAGGAACAAGACAAGGATGTCACTCCAACTAATTTTATTCAACATACTACTGAAAGTTCTAACAATAGCAATTAGATAACAAAGAGAAATAAAAGGCGTCCAAATTGGTAAGAAAGAATTAAAATTTTCACTCTTTACAGATGTATGAAGCTGTATGTTTATAGAAAACCCCAGGGTGCCTGGGTGGCTCAGTTGGTTAAGTGACTGCCTTCGGCTCAGGTTATGATCCCAGGGTCCTGGGATCGAGCCCCGCATCAGGTTCCTGCTTGGCTAGAAGCCTGCTTCTCCCTCTCCCACTCCCCCTGCTCGTGTTCCCTGTCTTGCTGTCTCTCTCTGTCAATTAAATAAATAAATAAAATCTTCAAAAAAAGAAAACCCCAAAGACTTCACAAAAAAATAGTAGAACTGTTAAATTACTCCAGTAATATTGCAGGATATGAAATAAATGTGCAGAAATCTGTTGCATTTCTAAACATTAATATTAAAGCAGCAGAAAGAGGCATTAAGAAAACAATTCCATTTACAAAGTATCACAAATCATAAGATACTTAGGAATAAAACTAAAGAAAGGGATGAAAGACCTCTACTCTGAAAACTATATAACACTGATGAAAGAAATTAAGGACCACACATGGAAAGGAAAAGACATTCCATGCTCATAGACTGGAAGAACAAATGTTGGTAAAATGTCTACACTATACAAAACAATCTACAGATTTAGTGCAATTCCTATCAAAATACCAACAGCATTTATCAGAAAACTAGAAAAAAACTTCCTAAAATTTATATGGAGCCACAAAGACCCCAAATTGCCAAAGCAATTTTGAAAAAGGGAAAAAAGTGGGAGGAATCACAATTCCAGATTTCAAGTTATATGACAAAGGTGTAGCAATGAAAATAGTATGGCACTGGCACAATGGCAGAAACATTGATCAATGGAGCAGGATAGAAAGCCCGGAATTAAACTCACAATTGTATGGTCAATTAATCTTTGACAAAGCAGGAAAGAATATCAAATTGGAAAAAAACAGTCTCTTCAACAAATGGTTTTGGGAAAACTGGGCAGCTACATGCAAAAGAGTGAAACTGGACTAGTTTTTTTTCACTGTATATAAAAAATAAATTCCAAATGGATTAAAGACCTAAATGTGAGACAGGAAGCCATACAAAACCTAAAAGAGCAGAGGCAGTAATTTCTCTGACATTAGGTAAAGCAACATTTTTCTACATATGTCTGCTGAAGCAAGGAGAAAATGTAGCACTAAACTATTGGGAATTCTTGAAAATAAAAAGCTTCTGCACAGCAAAGGAAACAATCAACAAAAGTAAAGGCAACATATGAAATAGGAGAAAATATTTGTGAGTGATGTATCTGATAAAGGGTTAGTATCCAAAATATATAAAGAACTTCTAAAACTCAACACCCCAAAAAAGAATAATCTAATTAAAAATAGAGAAGACATGCATAGATATTTTTCCAAAGAAGACATACAGATGGCTACAGACACACGAGAAGATGCTCAACATCACTCATCATCAGGGAAATACAAATCAAAACTACAATGAGATATCACCTCACACCTGTCAAATGGCTAAAATTAACGACACAGGAAACTGCAGATATTGATGAGTATGCAGAGAAAGGGGAACCCTCATGCACTGTTGGTGGAATGCAAACTGGTGAAGCCATTCTGGAAAACAGTATGGAGGTTCCTCAAAAAGTTAAAAATAAAACTATCCTATGACCCAGCAATTGTACTCCTAGGTATTTATCCAAAGAATACAAAAATACTAATTCAAAAGGATACATCCACCCTGATATTTATAGCAGCATTACCGAGAATAGCCAAATTATGGAAACAGTCCAAGTGTCCATGGACTGACCAAAGGATAGGAAGATGTGGTATATATATATATTGGAATATTTAATCAGCTATTAAAAAGAATGAGATCTTGCTATTTGCAACAATATGATGGACCTAGGTAGTATATAAGTGAAATAAGTCAGTCAGACAAAGATAAATACCATATGATTTCACTAATATGTGGAATTTAAGAGAAAATACAAAGAAAAAAGACACAAGCATAAAACCTGACTTAAATATAGTGAACAAACTGGTTGTTGCCAGAAAAGTGGAGGGTGGGGGGAATGGGTGTAATACATGAAAAGGATTAAGAGGGAAATACATGAAAGAAATTACTGAGAAATGTATAGAAATCTTGAGTTATACACCCGAAGCTAATATAACACTGTATGTCAATTATACTTGAATAAAAAATAAAAACAAATAAATAAAAATGTTGGAAAGCACTTCAATTATTCCACATTGAAATGTATGAGTGATTGTTAGAAATAGCTCTTTGAGATATGTTGAATTTAAGAAAGAAAACAGATGAACATATGGGAAGGGGGAAAAGAAAAAAAAGGAGGGAGGGAAACAAGCCATAAGTGACTCTTACTTTTATTTTATTTTTTATTATGTTAATCACCACACATTACATCATTAGTTTTTGATGTAGTGTTCCATGATTCATTGTTTGTGCATAACACCCAGTGCTCCACGCAGAATGTGCCCTCTTTAATACCATAAGTGACTCTTAAAGACAGATCAAACTGAGGGTTGATGGAGGGAGGTGGATGAGGGATGGGTTAAATGGGTGATGGGTATTAAAGAGTGCACTTGTTGTGATGAGCACTGGGTGTTGTACATAAGTGATGAGTCACTGAATTCTATTCCAGAAACAAATATTGCATTATATGTTAATTAACAAAATTTAAATGAAAAATAAAAAGAAATAGCTCTATGAGAGACATAGGTGTGCAAAGAGACTCTAGCTTTATGTCACTAGCCATTAAGTTTATCTAGTTCAGTGGTTCCCAAAAGCTGGTCTGCAGACAAGCTGTATCTGAATCACCTGAGAAAGTTTCTGTAGAGATTCCTCAGTTTGAATGGAAACATATCAAAGGATTCAAGGGAGGTTAAGTAAATATGGAAGGTGGCAAAAGAAAGGAGTGGAGGTGAAGGAAAAGGAGAGGTCTTAAATGAGCCAATTTAGGAAGATCTGAAATTTCCTAAAAAGGCCACTGAAATTCCTAAGTATCCTTAAGCATATAGTCAAATGAAGTTGAGGAAGGGGATTCCCAGTAGACTAAATGTTACCCATGGGAGGAGCAAAATCAAGGAAAGAAAACATCCAGGTATGAAAAAATCAGTTTCATACACAATCCTTTTGGAGAGACAAAGGGCTTCTTATACATGATTTCCCTCAAAGTGCCAAAAAAAAAAATGGCTTTGAACAACCCCTAGCCAACAAATCAGGAAAAACAAACAGTCCTCACAAAAGAGCCTGGGATTTACTGCTCCAATGTCAGGGAGCAAATCTCCACTTGAAAGGGCAAAGATTTTTTGAGGGTAATTCTCACTCTAAACAGAAAAGAAGCAGGAAGGAGGCATCTTTTGAGAAGCAGAATAAGAAAAGTAAGACTCTTCCATGGAGAAGAGAGATGCCAAAGTAACAGCAACAAAGAAAAAGAATACAAATGAGATCTCTACCAAAGAACTGAAGTTCAATCAAATGAAATTTCAATGAGAATTTCCCCTGTTCTACACCAATGGCACCTTTCAAACAAAGAAGTGTAGGGCTCTAACCCAGCCTCAGGAGTATACTTAGAATCTTAAGAATCAAAATCTGTCATCACCATGCTTTGATGGACTGTCATCTGGAGCACTGAATCAGCAGTCAAACTCACCAATGGATCCCCAATCTATCAATCAGGAGTAAAGACAAAAGCTTCAAAGGTGTACACTCAGGGTCCTGGGTGAAAGATCCAGGGTTCCAGTGATGAATTCAATTTTATCCCAGTTATACCCCAGGCTGTTAAAGAGAAATTATTCTGACACTTGCTAAAGGCTTCATTCAAGACTACTGTAGTAAGGGAGAGATAACTGCAATACGAGACAGAGATCGAACACAACTCTAAATACAACAGGGCTGCTGGAGATTTATAGCCAACATGCAGGGTGAGGGAGAGGATGTAAAATTACTAAGAGAAGTTTGTCAGGTACCAAGGAGGAAGAGGAATGTGATGAGATATATAGATGGGAATTAAAGAACTTGATTGGATATCAAGAGTGGGGTAGTTCCATAAACTAGTTTAGTAGGCCCTAGGAGCTAAATTGTGTCCCCACAAAATTCATGGTTCAAGTCCCAAACTCCAGTACTTCAGAATGTGACTTTTTTTTGGAAATAAGGTCTTTAGAGAGATAATTAAGTTAAAATGACCTCATTTTAGGGTATGCCACAATCCAGTATGATCAGTGTCCTTATAATAAGAGAAAATTAAGACACAGACATACACAGAGTGAAGGCCATTTGAAGACACAGGGAGATATGGCCATCTATAAGCCAAGGAAAGAGACTTCAGAAAAAAACAATCATACCAATACTTTGATCTCAGACTTCTAGGCTCCAAGACTATGAGAAAATGAATTTCTGTTTCTGCTAAACTTGTGGTACTTAAATATGTCAACTCTAGCAAACTAATACAGAAGAATTCTTGCCAAAACTGGGCTTGGCAGGCTAAAGATGAAGCTTAGTTAAGAAAAGGGTTCAAAGGAGCCAGAATGAAATTTGGTCAAGGAGGGAGTCCTTGTTAGATATAACACCAAAAGTACAATCCATAAAAAAGTTGAGATTAGATTTCATCAAAATTAAAAACTTCTGCTCTTCAAAAAACAAGTAACAGACCTAGAGAAAATATTTGCAAAGGATATATCTGATAAAGGAATTCCATCCAGAATACATAAAGAACTCACAGAACACAATTAGAAAACAAATCACCTAGTTTTTAAAATGGACTAAAGATTTGAATAGGCACTTCACCAAAAAGGAGTTAGGGATGACAAGTAAGCACACATTTTAATCATTCCAAGCTACTATTAACAAAAATACCATGGAGTAGTAAGTTGCTTAAACAATTATTTCTCACAGTTCTGGAGAATGGGTACCAGCAGATACTATGTCTGCTGAGGGCCTGATTCTTGGCTCTACAGCTGTATCCTCACATGGATGGCAGAGGGAGATCATCTTCCTCACATCTTTTCTTATCAGGGCACTAGTCTCATTCATGAAGGCTCCATTTTCATGAACCTAATCACAGGATAATGGCCCTACCTTCAAATACCGTTGCATTGGAAATTAGGGCTTTAACATACACATTTTGAGGGAACACAGTCACTCAGTCCATAACATTCCACAACAGCTTTCCAAAATTCATGTCCTTCTCACATACAAAATGTATTCATTCCACCTGAACAGCTTTATAAGCCTTGTTCTAGCCTAAACTCTAAAGTCTAAAGTCCAAACTCTCATCTAAAGCAGATATGGATAAGGCTCGAGGTATGAGGCATTCTGAGGCAAAAGTCCTCTGAAGCTGTGAACCTGTGAACCTGTGAAATCAAACAAATTATGTGTTTCCAAAATACAGTGGTGGGGCAGGCATAGGATAGACACTCCCATCCCAAAAGAGACAGGACAGAAGGAAGAGGTAACATATTCCAAACCCAAAATCTAGCAAGGCAAATCCCCCTAAATCTTAAAGTGTGAGAATATTTTTCTTTGGCTCAATTCTCTGCCTTCCAGGCCCACTAGGGTGGTAATATCACCCTCATGGTCACCACTAACACCATGGCTGTCAGTGGTGGCCCTGCCCATACAAGCAGGAGTCATGCCCCAAAGACTCTGCCAGGTGAGAGTCATGCCCCCCAGGGCTCTACCAGATGGGGATATCACACCCTGGCTTTGTTTGGAAACTGGCCAGTTAAAACCAAGAGAATGGCCCTGGTGATCTCTGAATCACCTTTCAAGGTCATTCTTCCCTTGTCCTGAAGAACAGTGTGCATTGACAGCCAAATAACTCTATAGTCCAGTACTGCACAGTCTATGAAGTCCAACAACCTTCCTTCATTTCATTCTGTCTCTGACACTTTCAGTTCAAAATACCAGTGTTCCTGCACAAATCAGGGTAGCAGATTATGTCACTGGTTCTTACCCATATGAATCTCCTTATCAAATGGTATGTCAGCCTCATCCTTGATGTTCTCTTGAACAGGCTTTCTTACTTTTTTGTAATATGGGCAGGCTGAGAATTTTCCAAATCTTTAAGTTCTTGTTCCTTTTGGCTTAACAATTCCTTCATTTCATCTTTTTACATTTTTCTCTAAGCAGTAGGAAACCAAGCCACATCTTCAACACCACTTAGAAATCTCCTTAGCCAAATATTAGATTTCATCACTTGCAAATTCTACCTTCCACAAAACACTAAACCATAAAATTTAGCCAAGTTCTTTGTCACTTTGAAACAAGAATTGCCTTTTCTCCATTATCCAATAAGATGTTTCTCATTCCCATCTAAAAACTCATCAGAATGGCCTTTACCATCTATATTTCTACCAATATTCTGTACATGATTATTTATTTGTTCTCTAAGAAGATGAAAGCTTTCTCTCCAGTTCTCTTCTTTTTTTCTTGAGTTCTTACCAGAATTGCCTTTAACATTCCCTTCATGACAATATTGGCCTTTTCTAGTATGCATGTCAAAACTTTCCCAGTTTCTACCTATTATTTAGTTCTGAAGCTGCTTCCACAATTTTAGGTATTTGTACAGTAGCACCCCACTTCTCAGTACCAATTTCTGTCTTAGATGGTCTGGGCTATTATAATAAAAATACCATAAACTGAGGGGCTTAAACAGTATAAATTTATTTCTCACACATTTGGAAATTGGAAAGTTCCAAGATCAAGGTGTCAGAACATCTTGTGTGTGGTGAAGACCCACGTCCTAGCTTGTTGACAGCTGCCTTCTCACTGTGTACTCGCATGGCCAACAGAAAGAGAGAAAGAGGGAGAGAGAGGCTTTCTCCTGTGTCTTCTGAAACAATTATGAAGGCTCCATTCTCATAAAATAACTACCTCTCAAAATCCCCAGACACCATCACATTGAGGATCAGTCTTCACCATATGAATTTGTGGAGATAAAAACATTCAGTCCATAGCAGCATGTGGAAAGATGTTTAACATTATTAGCCATTAGGAAAATGCAAATTAAAACCACAATAATCAATTGAACATAATAATAAATTAATAATAAATAAATACAAACCACAATAAGATACCACCACACACCTATAAATTGGCTAAAATTTAAAAGACTGACTATATCAAGTGCTGGTGAAGATGCAGAGGAACTAGAACTCTTACACACTACTGGTGGAAATGTAAAATGGTACAACTATGAAAAACAGTTCAGCAATTTCTTAAAAAGTTAAACATATAGCTAAAATATAATCCGTGTTTCCACTTCTGGAGATATAAACAAGAGAAATAAATGTTTATATAAGGACTTGTACACTAATATTCACATTTGTAATGGCCAAAAACTGGAAGCAACCTAAATTCCACTCAATAAGTGAGTAAATACACAAATTGTAATATATCCATACAATAGAATACTAGTCAGAAATAAAAAGGAAAGACCTACCATTGCAATCTATGGCATGGATTAATTTCAAACGCATTATGCAAAATGAAAGAATCCAAACTCCAAAGGCTACACACTTTGAGATTTTGTTAGAAAAGTTTGTTGAAAGTTTAGAAAATGCAAGCTGATCTATAGTAACCAAAATCAAATGGAAGGTTTCTTGGGGATGGGGGGGGTGTCACACATAGTTAGATATAAGCAAAGATTACAAATGAGCATAAGAACACTTTTGAAATGAGGAATATATTCACTATCTTGATAATGATAATGGTTTAATGGGTATATACATGATAACAGCTCAGTCATAACACCAACCTTGCATATCCATGTAAGCCATGCAAGTAAAGGCTTGAATCACAGTTATTCTGTGTCTTTGGGAAAAATGCATTTTGATCCTCCTTGAGCATAAGAAGATGGAAGGCCTGTGAGAAGATGCTCCAATGCCTTACCCCAGAAGCTTCCCTACCTTCCCTAGGAGGCTTTCTTGAGAGTTTCCCCTCACTTCTTGTGTTCCAATGGAGTGCAAGCCTTTTGTTCCACTTGCCTCAGAATAAGGTTGCAAAGTATAAAACAGATTAGTTGCAGTCTGGAATTGGCTCTTTAGCAATGAGATATACCACAACTCTCACTATAGTCATCTTTTGTTTTTATTTTACTATCATTCTTATTAGCAAGTGGACAAAGACCATGGGGAGCTAGCGTATTTGGCTACTCATCTTTTCACTATACAAATAAGACATCAACTGTCTGAATCAAAAGTGAATCACTGTATCTTTACCAGTTGAATCAGGCCTTAGGCATGGCCTTGTTTTGTCTTGTGTGTGTTTGAAACTTAATGGTAGTGATGGCTTTCCAGGTATATGCATATGTAGAAATTTACTGATTGTATACTTCAAACATGTGCAGTTTATTGCTTGTCAGTTACACCTAATGATGGGAACAAGCTTATAATGTTTGCTAACACCACTTCAATCCTGTATTATACTAAAGATACTAACACATCCAATCAGACAAGAAAAACATAAGCAAAAAATTAGAAAGAAAGAAAACTTTATCTTCTGGGGTGCCTGAGTGGCTCAGTCAGTTGAGCATCTGACTCTTGATTTCGGCTCAGGTCATGATCTCAGGGTTGTGAGATGGAGCCTTATGTCAGGCTCCACACTCAGTGCAGAGTCTGCTTGTCCCTCTCCCTCTGTTCTTAGCCCTCATTCTCACTCTCTTTCTCAAATAGATGAGATCTTAAAACAACAACAACAACAACAAAAAAAAACCCTTTACCTTCAGATAGCTTAGAAAAATCACAAAAAATGCAAAAATAGCACTAGAACTAATAAACAACTTTATTCAGGTCACAGAATACAAGGACAATATACAAAAATCAAATATATTTGTTATATTTCCACATAACAATGAAACATTGGAAAATTAGAAACAAACAAAACAGTACCATTTACAATAGCACCAAAGTTCATGAAATGCTTAGTTACATATCTAACGATATATGTACAAGTTCTGTATACTGAAAATTATAAAACACTGATAAAGGAAGTCAAAGGAAGCAAAATTAAATGGGGAGATATACTGTTTTCATAGATTAGAAACTTCAATGTGGTCAAGATGCATACTCTCCAAAATTATGTATAGATATAACACAATTCCAATCAAAACCTTAACATAAATGTTTATAAAAATCCACCAGTACATTCTAAAATGAATATGAAAATGAAAAAAAAGCTAACAAAGACAAAATAATTTTTAAAAAGAGTACGAGAAGAAAAGCTAAGATGGTGGAGTAACAGGAGGACCCTAGGCTTGCTTTATCGTTGCCTCAAACACAGCTAGATAAATATTAAATCATTCTGAATACCCAAGAAATTGACCTGAGGACTGACAGAACAAACTGCACAACTAGAAGGAGGAGGAGGCCACACTGTGGAAGGTAGGATGTGCAGAGAAATGGTTTGGGGGAGAAATGGATCACATGCTGTCAAGAAGAGGTAGCCCAGGTCATGGAGAGAAGCGAGAGAGAGAAAGAGAGGAGTGCACTGGGAATCACACAAGGAAACCACTTCCCCAAAGCCATTGACTGAGAAAACAAGAGGGACTGATTTCTGTGAGTTTTTTTTTTTTTTTCAACCAGCGGACTCAAAGACTGGAGATTAGAGGTCCATGAGGTGGCTGGTATAGAGCCCTGAGGACACTGCACTGCTTCTTTAGAGAAGGCAGGCAGGTAACCCAGGGGACAGACGGCACCATCCGAGGATCTCCTGAGATGCACAGGTAGAGATGATTCCCCCTTCTCTGGAGCTGATGCCACCTGAGAGGGGTGGTATTGCCCCTCTGGGAACAAAGGAGGTGGTGGGTGACATTTTCCTCCTCCTCCTCCTCCTCCCCTCAGCATAGGTGCAAAGACATCTGCTGAGGGTGGCTAACCCGGATACTGGCCACTTGATGTACTTTGCTCCAAACTCCACACTCTTGAGCTCTGGTACGATGGCCCTTTTGGGTCAAAACTTCATCAATCCCAGTGCACCAAGACCCTCCCTCAGAAGACTAGTGCAGGTCCCCGCCATACCAGGCCATAAAGTTTGGAGTTTTAAAACTCAGCCAGCCTGGCTGAAGGAAAGCCCAAAGTGCACTGTGCTTCTCCAGGCAGGCAAGCAACCTGGACAGAGTGTGTAAGGACAGATCTGAAAAACACCTAGTATGTATGCCTGATGGAAATTTATTAGCTCTTCTGGGAGGGCTTCCCTGACAGCAGGTAGGACGAACTCCCCTCTCCAGGGACAAAGGAGCTGCCTGGTGCCTTTTCTTTCCCACACCCCTCAGGATAAATTAATTTCAGTAAACAGCACAGTGCCAACATTGGCTGCATAAATTGTTTACACCAAGCCCTGGAGTCTGCTTTGTTGGGCAAGTGTGCCTGAAAACCAGAGCAACAGGGTCCTCCCCAACACCAGCACAAACTCCCACATACACCATGTCTACTAACCATAAAGTTCTGCAAAGTTTCAGCTTTGATGGAAATACCATCAGGTCTCTTTTTAGAAGCAGATCAGAGCACTCCAGGTTAAAACTCACCAAACGCTGGCCAAGGACCAAACATTCCCTGCTGTAGGCAAGGAGAAACTCTACAGAGGACTGATATGAGGGATAGAGCAGCCATAACACAGCATCAGAGTGTACACATTATACATCAGAGACAATTCCCGAAGTTCCAGGCTCTGGTCATTATATGACCTGTTTTTTATAAAGCCATTACTCTCAGGAGCAAGAAACAGAACAGGCTTTCCTAACATGCAGAAGACAGAGACCTAGGCAAAATGCCAAGACAAAGGAAGTCATCACAAAAGAAAGAACAACAACAACAACAACAACAACAACAAAAGGTCATAGCCATGGATCTAATCAAAACAGATATAAGTAATATGCCTGATCCACATTTTGAAGCATCATTCATGAGGATACTGGGCTTGAGAAAAGCACAGAAGACACCAGGGAGTCCCTGTGGAGATAAAAGACCTTAAAACCAATCACGCCAAAAGGAAAATGCAATAACAGATTTGAAACTGACTGGATGCAATGACCAAAAAGATGCAAGAAGCAGAGAAATGAATAAGTGATACAGAAGATAGAATTATGGAAAATAATGAAGAAGATCAAAAGAGGGAAAGAAAAATCTTGGATTACAAAAGTAGACTTAGGAAACTCAGGGACTCCATGAAACGTAATAACATTTGTATTATAAGAGTCCAGGAAGTAGAAGGGAGAGAAAGGGGGACAGAAGGTTTATTTGAGAAAATCATAGCTGAAAACTGCTTAATCTGGAGACTTCCACATCCAGGGAGTACGTAGAACTCCCACCAAAATCAAGAAAAGCAGGCCAGCACCAAGACATATTCTAGTTAAATTTGCAAAATATAGAGATAAAGAAAAAAATCCTAAAAGCAGTTAGACAAAAGAAGTCCCTAGGTTAAAGGGAAGACAAATAAGTTTAGTACCACATCTCTGCACAGAAACGTGGCAAGAGAGAAGAAAGTGGCATGATATACTCAATATGCTAAAAGGGAAAACTCTACAGCCAAGAATACCCAGCAAGTTATCATTCAGAATAGAAGGCGAGATAAAGAGTTTTCAACACAAACAAAATCTAAAGGAGTTTGTGACCATTAAAACTCCCTGCAAGAAACATTAAAGGGGACTCACTGAATGGGAAAAAGACTAGAAAGGAACAGAGAAAATCTCCAGAAATAATGGCCAAAAAAAGCAATAAAATGGTACTAAATTCCTATCAGTAATTACTCTGAATGTAAATGGATTAAATATCAAATCAAATACATAGGGTGTCAGAATAGATAAAAAAAAAAAAACCTACCTAAACTCATTTTAGACCTAAAGACACCTGAAGATTGAAAGGGAAGGGATGGAGAACCACTTATCATGCTAATGGATGTCAAAAGAAAGCTGGAGTAGCCATCCTTATATCAGACAACCTAGATTTTAAACTAAAAACTGTGACAAGAGGGGAAGAAGAGTATTATATCATAATAAAGGGGGCTATCAAACAAGAAGATCTAACAGTTGTAAATACTTAAGCTGCCAACTTTGGAACAACCAAATATATAAAACAATTAATAACAAATATAAAGGAACTCACTGATAATAATGTAATAGTAGGAGACTTTAACATCCAACTTATATCAATCCATAGATCATCCAAGCAGAAAATCAACAAGGAAATACACTGATTGGATGGACTAAACAGATGTATTCAGAACATTTTATCTTACAGCAGCAGAATACACATTCTTTAAAATGCACATGGGACATTCTCCAGAACAGAACACATACTAGGTCAAAAATGAGGCCTCAACAAACACCAAAATATTGAGAATACCATACATATTTTCTGACAACAATGCTATGAAAGTTTAAGTCAACCACAAGGAAAAATTTGGAAAGGCCACAAATACATGGAGGTTAAACATTCTAACAAAAAAATGCATGGGTCAACCAGGAAATTAAAGAAGAAATTTTTAAAAATACAGGAAAAAATGAAAATGAAAAGAAGACAGTACAAAAACACTAGGATGCAGCGAAATCAGGCAAAAAAGGAAAGTATATAGCCACAGGCCTACCTCAAGAAGCAAGGAAAATCTCAAAGAAACAACTTAACCTTACACATAAAGGAGAAAGAAAATGAAAAACATATGAAGTCTAAAGCCAGCACAAGCAGGGAAATAATAAAAACTGGAGCAGAAATGAATGATATACAAACAAACAAACAAAAAAGAGTAGAATAGATCAATGAAATAAAAAACTAGTTCCTTGAAAAAAAATAAAATTGATAAATCCCTAGCCAGACTTATCAAAGAGAAAAGAGAAAGGATCTAAATAAATAAAATCATGAACGAGATAGGAGAGATAACAACCAACATCACAGAAATGCAAACAATCATAAGAGAATATTATGAAAAATTACATGCCAAAAAACTGGGAAATCTGGAAGAAATGGATAAATCACTAGAAACGTACAAACTACCAAAACTGAAACAGGAGGAAATAGAAAATATGAACAGATGGATAATCAGCAAAGAAATTGAAAAAATAATCAAAAATCTCCCAACAAACAAAAGTCCAGGGCCAGATGGCTTCTCAGGGGAATTTCAACAAACATTTTAAAAAGAATTAATACCTATTCTTTTGAAACTGTTCCAAAAAATAGAAATGGAAAAAAAATGCCCAAAATCATTCTTTGAGGCCATCATTACCTTGATCCCAAAGCCAGACAAGACCACACTAAAAAGGAGAATTACAGACCAATATCCCTGACGAACATGGACACAAAAATTCTCAGCAAGATACTAGCTAATAGGATCTAAAAGTCCATTCAAAGTATTATTCACTACAACCAAGTGGGATTTATTCCTGTGCTGCAGGGGTGGGTTAACAACCCCAAATCTATCAATGCGATACACCACAATAATAAAAGAAAGGACAAGAATCATATCATCTTCTCAAAAGATGCAGAAAAAGCATTTGACAAAATACAGCATTCTTTCTTGGTAATAAACCTCCATCATGTAGGGATAGAGGGAACATAACAACATAAAAGCCACATACGGAAGTCCCACAATGAATATTATCCTCAGTGGGGAAAACCTAAGACCTTTTCCCCTAAGGTCAGGAACACAACAGGGATGTTAACTCTCACCACTGTTTTCAACATAGTACTGGAAGTCCGAGCCTCAGCAATGAGGCAACAGAAAGAAATAAAAGGCATCCAAATGGGCAAAGAAGTCAAACACTCACTCTTCAAAAATGACATGATATTCTATGTAAAAAACCCAAAAGATTCCACCCCAAAATTGCTAGAACACATACAGCAAATCAGCAATGTGGTACAATAAAATATCAATGCACAGAAATGAGTTGCATTTCTATACACGAACAATGAGGTAGAAGAAAGAGAAACCAAGGAATCGATCCCATTTACAATTGCACCAAAAACCATAAGATACCTAGGAATAAACCTAACCAAACAGGTAAAGAATCTGTACTGTGAAAACTATAGAATACTTATGAAAGAAATTGAGGAAGACACAAAAAAATGGAAAAACATTCCATGCTCATTGCTTTGGAAGAACAAATGTTGTTAAAATGTTTATGCTACCCAAAGCAATTTACACATTCAATGTAATCCCTATGAAATTCCCATGAGAATTTTTCACAGAGATGGAGCAAACAATTCTAAAATTTGTATGGAACCAGAAAATACCCCAAATAGCCAAAGGAATGTTGAAAAAGAAAACCAAAGCTGCAGGCATCACAATTCTGGATTCAAGCTGTATTACAAAGCTATAGTCATCAAGAGAGAATGGTACTGGCACAAAAGCAGACACATAGATCAATGGAACAGAATAAAGAACCTAGAAATGGACCCTCAACTCTCTGGTCAACTAATCTTTGACAAAGCAGGAAATAATATCCAATGGAAAGAAGACAGTCTCTTCAACAAATGGTGTTGGGAAAATTGAACAGCCACATGCAGAAGAACAAAACTGGACCATTTTCTTACACCATACATAAATATAAACTCAAAATAGATGAAAGACCTAAATGTGAGACAGGAATCCATCAAAATCTTAGAGGAGAACACATGGAGCCACCTCTTTGAACTTGGCCACAGCAACTTCTTCCTAGACATGTCTCCAGAGACAAGGGAAACAAAAGCAAAACTGAACTATTGGGATTTCATCAGGCTAAAAGGTTTTGCACAGCAAAGGAAATAGTCAACAAATCTAAAGGCAACCTATGGAATGGGAGAAGATATTCACAAGTGACATATCAGATAAAGGGCTAGTATCCAAAATCTATAAAGAACTTATCAAACTCAACATCCAAAAGACAAAAAGTCCAGTTAAGAAATGGACAGAAGACATGAACAGACATTTCTCCAAAGAAGACATTCAAATAGCCAACAGACATATGGAAAAAAATGCTCAACATCACTTGGCATCAGGGAAATACAAATCAAAACCACAATGACATACCACATCACACCAGTCAGAATGGCTAAAATTAACAACTCAGGAAACAGATGTGATGAAGATGTGGAGAAAGGGGAACTCTTTTACACTATTGGTGGGAATGCAAACTGGTACAGGCACTTTGGTAAACAGTATGATGGTTCCTCCAAATGTTAAAAATAGAGCTACCTTATGATCCAGCAATTGCACTTCTAGGTATTTATCTGAAGGAAACCAAAATAGTGACTCAAAAGGCCCATGCAACATAATGTTTATAGCAGCAATGTCCACAATAGCCAAAATAAGGAAAGAGCCCAGATGTCCATCAACAGATGAATGGATAAAGAAGAGGTGGGGTATATATATACATATATATATATATATATATACAAAATGTAGTATTACTCAGCCATCAGAGAGAATGAAATTTTGTGATTTCCAATGATGTGGATGCAACTAGAGGGTATTATACTAAGTGAAATAAGTCAGTCTCAGACAGACATACCATATGATTTCACTCATATGTGGAGTTTAAGAAATAAAACAGATGAACAGTGGTGAAGGGAAGGAAAAATAAAATAAGATGAAAATGGAGAGGGAGGTAAACCATAAGAGACACAAAACTCTAGGAAATATACTGAGGGTTGTTGGAGGGGAGGTTGGTGGGGAGAAGGGATAACTGGGTGGTGGGCATTAAGGAGGGCTCATGAAGTAATGAGCACTGGGTGTTATATGCAGCTGATGAATCACTAAATTCTACCTCTGAAACTAATAATATTAAAAAAAAACCTCATTGAAAGGGATATATGCACCCTGATTTTTATAAGAGCATTCTCTACAACAGCCAAATTATGGAAACAGCTCAAGTATCCACTGACTGATGAATGGATAAATAAGTTTTATCTATCTATCTAATAAATATCTATATATACACAATGTTATATATGTATATATATACAATGTTTATATATATATATATAATGGAATATTACTCAGCCATAAAAAGAATGATATCTTGTCATTTTCAATGACATGGAAGGAGCTAGAGAGTATTATGCTAATAATATGTCAGTGAGAGAAAGACAAATACCATATGATTTCACACATATGAAGAATTTAAGAAACTAAACAATTATGCAAAGGAAAAAAGAGAGAGGCAAACCGAAAACAGACTCTTAATTATAGAGTACATACTGGTGGTTAACAAAAGGGAGGTGGGTAGGGGGATGGTTTAAATAAGTGATGGGAATTAAGGAGTGCACTTGTAATGAGCACTGCATGTTGTATGTAATGTTAAATCACTATACTCTTCCTCTAAAATTAATATTACACTGTAATTTGAATAAAAACTTAGAAAAAGAATGTCTTAACAAATTATTAAAAAAATCTTAAACACAAATCCAAAAGGATAAATCATGAAAAAAATTATACACTGGACTCCAAAATTAAATCTGTTGCTCTTTGAAAGACATTGTTTATAACATTAAATAAGACAAACCAAAGACTGTATGAAATGTTTGAAAATGCATATTTCATAAAGAATTTGTGTGTCAGGGGTCCCCAGCCACCCTGTAGTTCAATGATTCACTAGGAAGACTCATAGTACTCAGCATATAGTTGTGCTCACATCTTTAAATTATCACAGTAAAAAAATAAATAACAAAAGCAGCCAAGGGAAAGGTTTGTGTGTCAAAATCTAGAAGAAACCAGGTGCAAGCTTCCATAAGTTCTCTCCTGGTAAATTCAAATGTAATTCCTCCAGCAGCAAGCTGTGAAAACATGTCTGAAATGTTATCTACCAGGTGAGCTCATTTGAGACTTGGTGCCCATTTTTGGGTTTTGTGGGGTGGGAAAGGGGTGGAAAGGTCATAAAGCCACTGTCTGCCCAGCATGTACCACAATTCCAGACTAACAAAAGGAAAGCAGGTGCTCAGCATAAACCACACTGTTCCTATAAACAGTTTAGACACAGTGAGTAATTCTTATAAGGGAATGATGGGAACCATACCAAAATCCAAGTTCCCAGATGCTGGCCAAAGGCCAACCTTATAAGCAGTTTTTTTAAAAGACAGCAGTCTGTCTTTTCTTTTTTTTTGTTTTTTTTTTTGTTTTTTTTTAAAGATTTATTTATTTTGAGAGAGTGAGAATGAGAGAGAGAGTACATGAGAGGGGGGAGGGTTAGAGGGAGAAGCAGACTCCCTGCTGAGCCAGGAGCCCGATGCGGGACTTGATCCTGGGACTCCAGGATCATGACCTGAGCCGAAGGCAGTCGCTTAACCGACTGAGCCACCCAGGCGCCCCAGCAATCTGTCTTTTCTACACAACTTGTATCCAGAATACATAGAGCACTTTGTAAAACTGAACAATATGAAAATAACCTAATATAAAATGGGAAAAGCATTTGAACAGACACTTCACCAAAGAACATATAAAGAAAGTAAATAAGCACATGAAAAAATGTTCCAAATCATTAGTCACTTGGGAACTGCAAATTAAAATCATAGGCCCAGATGGCGTCAGTGGCAAATTCTACCAAACATTTAAAAAAGAAATGTTAACAAATGTATGTAAACTTTTACAAATTTGAAGAGAATAGTGTATTTCCTAGTTCATTCTATCAGGCATGCATTACCATATAATGAAGTCAACAACATGAAAAGAAAACCACAGATCAATCAGTATCTCTGATGAACATAGAATACTGTCACACGTTAAAACTATTTTTTGCCAGCTTTTTTTTGTAACTTCAGGGAATTTTTGCCATAAAGGAATAAGAAAAGCACCAGCATGCCTAGGAGTGAGGTCTAAAGTCTCCTGGTATATATTTAATACTGACTGTTCAGTAATACCTGACATTCATGCACTCATTGAACTAACATTTATTGGGCCCTTCTTATATTCTAGGCACTGTATAAGGTTCTAGGGACATAAACAGTGTTTCTACTTTTGAAAGCAGTTCTAACACAACCATTCATTAGCTGAGTAATCTTAGGAAAATTACTTATATTCCCTAGGCCTCAGTTTTCTTATCAGTAAAATGCACATGATAACAGTATATACTTCGTACAACTTATATGAGAGATGCCTTTTATGTTGTGAGAAAGAGCTAACCTAACTAAAACGACGAACTCCTCAATCATACATATTTCAGCATAAGGCCCTTTTCACCCTTCCTCAGTGCTATGACTCCCTTGTTAAACTGCTTTTATAAAACCAAGTGCCCTCTTCCTTTTCTTTGAGATGGTCCTCATTATTTTTTTATTTTTTTTGAGATGGTCCTCATTAATGAATGTTATCCCTATTGCAATATCCTGAATAAAATTCATTTCCTTATAAAATGAATTTTATATCCAACATAAAAGGATATTGCTCTTCATTGCTGCTTTGTTTACAAAAGATTATGTAAGATATGTGTAAAATACTTAATCTGTGACTGACTCATAGAAAGATCTCAAAAAGTTTACAATGTTAATATAAAAAAGTTAAATCACAATTATATACCATTAAACACCTACAAAATGACTAAAATTGAACAAACTAATAAGTCCAAATACTGGCAGTAATGTAAAGTAACTAGAAGTCTGATACATCAGTAATGGAATGCCAAATGCTGGAAAACACAGGCAGTTTCTTACAATGTTAAACATACACTTACCCTATGACTAGAAATCCACTCCTAGGTATGTAAATTTAAGACACAAATGTAAATCTGTGTTCACACAAAAATATGTACACTAATTTTTATAGTAACTTTACTCATAATAACCAAAATTTAGAAATAACCCACATGTTCTTCAACTGGTGAATGAAGAAACAAAATGTAGTACATCCATGCAATGGACTACTCAGATATCAAAAGAAATACTTTTACACTCTATGGTATAGATAAATATCAAATGGATTATGGAAAGTGAAAAAATAAGATTATAAAACCTGCATGCTATATTATTTCATTTTTGTAACATTATCAAAAACGCAAAACTATAGGGAGAGAAAACAAATTAGTGGCTACTGGAAGCTGAGATAGAAGTTAAGGAAAAATACAAAGGCAGATAAGGGAATTTTTTTAAGACAATGGAAATTTACATATCTTGATTTTGGTGGTAGTTACAAAACCATGCATTTGTAAAAAGTCATAGAACTGTATACTAGAAAGGGTGAATTTTTCTATATGAAAATTATATCCCAATAAACCTAAAGAGAGATAACACTTCCTTCATATGAGATGTTGGCAGAAATCTCTCCTTTGCAAGGCAACAGATGCCCCCTTTATGCTGCCCCCCCACTAGTATTATTGACTATATTCCTTATTCTGTATATTACATTCATATGTCTTATTTATTTTATAACTGGGAGTTTGTACCTCTTAATCCCCTTCACCTATTTGTCCATCCTATCCACCTCCCTGCCCTATGGCAATTACCAGTGTGTTCTTTGTATTTATAAGTCTGCTTCTGTTTTGATTGTTTATTTGTTTTGGTTTTTAGATTCTACATATAAATGGAATCATATGGTGTTTGTCTTTCTCTATCTCACATATTTCAGTTAGCATAATACTCTCAGATGTGCTGTTCAATAATTTATCAGTTGCATATAACACTCAGTGTTCATCACATCACTTGCCCTATTTAATGCCCATCACACAATTACCCCATCCCCCCAACCACCTCATCTCCAGCAACCCTCAGTTTGTTTCCTAAATTTAAGCCCAGCTTATCTTTTCTTCAGCTGAATTTTCACTAAATATCTTTTACCATTCCTTGACTTTGAATCTGTATGTGTCTTTAAGTCTAAACACTATTGTAGGCAGCAAAAAAAGGGTAATTTTTATCTACTCAATACACTATGTCTTTTGATAGAAGTGAGTCCATATTTTTATTCTATTAATGTTAATTACAGTATAGTTAGTATACAGTAGTGTCATATTGGATTCAGTTGTACAAAATTGGGATTCAACAATTCCATACATTACCCAGTACTCATCATGACAAGTGTACTCCCTAATGTCAATCATCTATTTCACTCACATCCTCTCTGGTGACCATCAGTTTGTTCTCTATAGTTAAGAGTCTGTTGATCAGTGGGAGGAAAGATGGCAGAAGAGTAGAGGACCCTCATTTCCTCCGGTCTCTTGATTTCAGCTAGATATCTATCAAATCATTCTGAACACCTGTGAATTCAACTTGAGATCTAAGAAAAGAATTGCTGCAATTCTACAAATAGAAAAGTGACCACTTTTTGCAAGGTAGGAAGTGTGGAGAGGTGAATCTGAGGGGATATATTGGAAGATAAAAGGGGGGAGCTTCTGTAACCCAGCTACTGGAAAATGATATAGCAGCAGAGTACAAAATTGGAACTTTTAGAAGTCTGCTCGGAGGGATGTCCCTGCCTGAATGGTGCTCAGGTGGCAAAAGTGGGGCAAAATCTTAGGTGGCATGGTGTGGTCTCAGGATCCCAGGGGGAAAAGAAAGAATGTGGGTACCTGAGTACGGCAGAGTTCTGAAGGACTGGAGCAGGGAAGCAGACTCTTAGCTCGGTTTTGCCATAAACTGCAAGCTGTGGTATGATCAGGTGGCTACTTTCTGAACAGGGCCCAGCAAGCAGCAGAACCACAGCAAGACACTGCTCTTTTCCCTGGGGGGAGTGGCATGGGTGCCAGCATGATCCTGCAACTGCTCCCGGAGTAGGGGCCCAGCAAGCAGCAGAACACTGGTGAGACCCTCCTCCTTCCCAGAGATTGGGTGTGGGTGTGCACCTCAGAAGTCTGCAGAGTTGGGCACCACATAAAAGTGATTAACTGCTTTTCACTGAGGGTGCACTGAAGAGTGGGGGCAGTGAAATTTCAGCTCCGGGGCTGGAGATCATGGCACTGTCATTTTTATTTTCATCCTCTAAAAGGACATGGAACACCTTCAGGGAACAAAAGCCACCTAGACCAACACGAAGCAGCTTACACTGAACCCAACAAAGGGCAGTGCAACTTTGCCCAGGCAAAGACACCTGAGAATTACAGGAACAGGCCTCTCCCCTAGAAGACCAGCAGGAACATCAGGCTAATACAAACTTTACAGATCACACAGAAGTGAAAAATTCCAGTGCTAGGGGAAAATAGTATATAGAATTTGAGTTTTTTTCTCATGATAATTTAGTCTGTCAGTTTAAAATATTCTTTTTCATTTTTTTCTTTTCAAATAGTATCTTAGTTCTTTTTTAAGTCTTTTATTAATTTTAATTTTTATGTTTATATGTTATAGATATATTGTTCATTTTTGCTTCCTTTCATTGTAATTTTATTTTTGTATATACATAAGTTTTGCATTCTTTACAATTTTGGGATCTAGTGTCTTCTAACAAACAGACCAAAATACACCCAGGAAAATGTATTACCCTGTTTGTCCACCTGTTAGATTATATTCTCTGTTTTTTCCCTTTTATTTTTCATTCTGGTTTCTGATCTCTTATTTTTTTAAATATTTTATTTATTTACTTATTTACTTATTTGAGAGAGAAAGAGCACACAGAGGGTGAGGGAGAGGGAAAAGCACACTCCCTGCTGAGCAGAAGCCCAACATGGGATCTCAGGACCCTGAGATCATGACCTAAACTGAGGGCAGATGCTTAACAAACTGAGCCATCCTGGCACCCCTGATTTCTGATCTCTTCTGATTTGTCTAGTGTGCATTTCGCTTTGGTCATGGTTGATATATTTTTATTTTGTTCTCTCTTTCATCTATCCTCTGGACAAAATGACTAGAAGGAAAAATTCACAACAAAAGAAAGAACCAGAGGTGATACTCTCTCCTATAGATTTAATCAGTATGGGTATAAGTAAGATGTAAGACCTAGAATTCCAAATAATGATTATAAAGATACTAACAGGGGAAGAAAAAAAGGCATGAAAGACACTAGAGAATCCCATTGTGCAGAAATTAAAGAACTAAAATCTAATTGGGCTGAAATTAAAAATACTTTAACTGAGAGGCAGTCTAAAATGGATGTTCTAACAACTAGAGTAAATGAGGCAGAAAAGAGAGGCAGTGACATAGAAGAAAAAGTGATGGAAACTATGGAAGCTGAGGAAAAAAGAGAAAAAGTACTGAATCATGATGGGAGGCTTGAAGAAACCAACAATACAATAAAGTGAAAAAATAATACAATAATTAGGGTCCCAGAAGAAGAGGAAAGAGAGACAGAGGGACAGAAGGTATATTTGAGCAAATCATAGCTAAGAATATCCCCAATCTTGGGAAGAAATGGGCATTAAAGTCCAGGAGGCAAAGAGAAACCTCCCAAGATCAATAAAAATAGATCAACACCCCGACATATAATAGAGAAGCTTGCAAAATTCAGAGATAAAGAGAAAATCCTGGGGCACCTTGGTGGCTCAGTCAGTTAAATATCTGCCTTCAACTCAGGTCTTGATCTTGGGGTCCTGAGATCAAGCCCCATATCAGGCTCCCTGTTCAACAGGGAGTTTATTTCTCCCTCTCCCTCTGCCCCTCCCCCACACGTGTGCGCTCTCTCTCTCTCTCTCTCTCTCTCTCTCAGTCTTTCTCACTCTCTATAAATAAATAAATAAAATCTTTTAAAAAAAAGAGACAGAGAAAATCCTGAAAACATCTCGAAACAAGAGGTCATTAACCTACAAGGGTAGAAACATTAGACTGGCAGCAGACCTATCCAGAGACCTGGCAGGCCAGAAAGGACTGGAATGATATATTCAGGGAAGTACATGAGAAAAACATGCAGCCAAGAATACTTTATCCAGCAAGGCTGTCATTCAGAATGGAAGGAGAGATAAAGAGCTTCCAGGACAGACAGAAACTGAAATAATTTACGATCACTAAAACATCCCTGCAAGAAATATTAAGGGGATCCTGTAAGCAAAGAGAGGACCCAAAAGTAACATAGACAGAAGCAAAGACAATCTACAGAAAAAGGGAATTTACACGTAATACAATGGCACTAAGTTCATATCTTTCAATAGTTAATCTGAATGTAAATGGGTTAAATGCTCCAATCAAAAGACACAGGTATCAAATCGGATAAAAAAGCAAGAACCATCCATACACTGTCTACAAGAGACACATTTTAGACCCAAAGACACCTCCAGATTGAAAGTGAGGGAGTGGAAAACAATTTACCATGTTAATGGACCACAAAAGAAACCTGGGATAGCAATCCTTACATCCGACAAGATTTTATAACAAAGACTGCAGTAAGGGATGAAAAGGAACACTATATCAAAGGCTCTATCCAACAAGATGATCTAATAATTATAAATATTTATGCTCATAATATGAGAGCAATTATATAAACCAATTAATAACCAAATTAAAGAAAACATTGATAATACAACAATAGTAGGGAACTTTAACAACCCACTCACAGCAATGGACAAACCATCTACGAGGAAGATCAACTAGGAAACAAGGGCTTTGAATGACACACTGGACCAGATGGGCTAAAGAGATATATACAGAGCAGTCTGTCCTAAAGCAACAGAATACACATTCTTCTTGAGTGTACATGGAACATTTTCCAGGATAGATCACACATTGTGTCATAAAACAGGTCTCAAGAGGAACAAAAGATTGGAATTATTCCACGCTTCTTTTCAGACCACAATGCTTTGAAACTTGAACTCAATCACAAGAGGAAATTTGCAACGAAATCAAATACTTGGAAGTTAAAGATAATCCTACTAAAGAATGCATGGAGCTCTGGGTGTTATACACAACTAATGAATCATTGAACAACAAAAACTTATGATATACTATATGCTGGCTAACTGAACATAGTAAAATTAATTAATTAATTAATTAATTAAAATAAAAAATCCAAAAAAAAAAAAGAATGCATGGGTCAACCAGGAAATTAAAGAAGAATTTAAAACTTCATGGAAACAAATGAAAAAGAAACACAAATGTTCAAAATCTTTGGGATGCAGCAACAGCAGTCCTAAAAGGATACAAACCTTTCCCCAGGAATAAAAGTCTCAAATACACAAACTAACCTTACACCAAAAGTAACGGGATAGAGACCAACAAATAAAGCCTAAATCAAGCAGGAGACAAGGTATAAGAAAGATCAGAGCAGAAAACAATGACATAGAAACCAAAAGAAGAGGAACAGATCAACAAAAGTAGGAGCTGATTCTATAAAGAATTAATAAGATAGATAAACCCCTAGCCAGACTTATCAAAAATAAAAGAGAAAGGACCCAAATTAATAAAATCATGAATGAAAGAGGTGAGATCATGACCAACACCAAGGAAAAGCAAACAATTTGAAGAATGTACTATGAGCAACTATATGCCAACAAATTAGGCAATCTGGAAGAAATGGATAGATTCCTAGAAACATATAAACTACCAAACTGAAACAGAAAGAAATAGAAAATCTGAATAGACCCATAACCAGCAAGGAAATTGAAGCAATAATGAAAAACCTCCCAAAAAACAAGAGTCCAGGGCCAGATGGCTTCCCAAGGGAATTCTACCTAACATTTAAAGAATTAATACCTATTCTCCTGAAGGCATTTCAAAAAAAAAAATAGAAATAGAAGGAAAACTTCCAAACTGATTCCATAAGGCCAGCATTACCTTGATCCCCAAAACAGACAAAGACTCCACCAAAAAGGAGAATTACAGACCAATATCCCTGATGAATATGGATACCAAATTTCTCACCAAGATACTAGTCAATAGGATTCAACAGTACATTAAAAAGATTATTCACCACAACCAAGTGGAACTTATTCCTGGTCTGCAACAGTGGTTCAGCACCCACAAATCATTCAACATGATACATCACATTAACAAAAGAAAGGACAAGAACCATATTATCCTCTCAATTGATGCAGATGAAGCATTTTAAAAAATACAGAATGGTTCTTTTTAAATAAAACTCTCCACAGTGTATGGATAAAGAAAACATACCTCCATATCATAAAAGCCATACATGAAAATCCCACAGTAAATATAATTCTCAATAGGGGAAAATTTAGATCTTTTCCTCTAAGGTCAGGAACATGACAGGGATGTCTACTCTCACCACTGTTGTTCAACCTAGTACTAGAAGTCCTAGCATCAGCAATCAGAAAACAGAAAGAAATAAATGTTATTCAAATTGGCAAAGAAGAAGTCAAATTCTCACTCTTTGCAGATGGCATGATACTTTATGTGGAAAACCCAAAAGATTCCACCCCAAGATCATTAGAACTCATACAGTGATTCAGCAATGTGGCAGGATACAAAATCAATGCACAGAAATCAATTGCATTTCTTTACACTAACAATGAGACTAAAGAAAGGAAATTAAGGAATTGATACCATTTATAATTGTACCAAGAAACGTAAGACACCTAGGAATAAACCTAACCAAAGAGGTAAAGGATCTGTACCCTAGAAACTACAGAACACATATGAAAGAAATTGGGGAAGACACAAAGAGATGGAAAAATATTACATGGTCATTGATTGGAAGGACAAATATTGTTAAAATATCTATGCTACCCACAGTAATCTACACACTCAATGCAATCCTTATCCAAATACCATCAACAATTTTCTCAGAGCTAGAGCAAACAATCCTAAAATTTGTATGCAACAAGAAAAGACCCTGAATAGCCAGAGTAATGTTGAAAAAGAAAAGCAAAGCTGGTGGCATCACAATGCTGGACTTCAAGCTATATTACAAAGCTGTAATCAAGACATTATGGTACTGGCACATAAAAAGACACACAGATCAAAGAACAGAATAGATAACCCAGAAGTGGACCCTCAACTCTATGGGCAACTAATCTTCAAAAAAGCGGGAGAGAATATCCAATGGAAAAAAGACAGTCTCTTCAATAAATGTTGAGACCACTGTACAGCTATTTGTAGAAGAATGAAACTGGACTATTTTCTTAACACCATACACAAAGATAAAATCAAAATGGATGTAGGACTTAAATGTGAGACAGGAATCCATCAAAATCTTAGAGGAAAACAAAGGCAGAAACCTCGTCAACCTCAGCTGCAGCAACTTCTTCCTAGACACATCGGCAAATGCAAGGGAAACAAAAGCAAAAACAAACTATTGGGACTTCATCAAGATAAAAAGCTTTTGCACAGCGATGGAAAGAGTCAACAAAACTAAAAGGCAACCTAGGAAATGGGAGAAGATATTTGCAAGTGACATATCAGATAAAGGGCTAGTATCCAAGATCTATAAAGAACTCATCAAGCTCAACACCAATAAAACAAATAATCCAGTCAAGAAATGGGCAGAGGACATGAACAGACATTTCTCCAAAGCAGACATACAAATGGCCAACAGACACATGAAAAAAGTGCTCCACATCACTTGGCATCAGGGAAATACAAATCAAAACCCCACTGAGATTCCACCTCATACCAGTCAGAATGGCTAAAATTAACAAGTCAGGAAACAGCAAGTGTTGGTGAGGATGTCAAGAAAAGCAAACCCTTTTACACTGTTTGTGGGAATGCAAGCTGGTACAGACACTCTGAAAAAAGTATGGAAGTTCCTCAAGAAGCTAAAAATAGAGTTATCCTATGACCCAGCAATTGCACTAATGGGTATTTACCCCAAAGATAAAAATGTATCGATCCAAAAGGGCACCTGCACCCCAATGTTCACAGCAGCAATGTCACAAAGCTAAACTGTCGAAGGAGCCGATATGTCCATGGACAGATGAATAGGTAAAGAAAATGTGGTATATATATACAATGGAATATTAGTCATCAGAAAGAATTAATTGTTAACCATTCACATCAACGAGGATGGAACTGGAGGGTACTATGTTGTGAAGTAAGTCAATCAAAGACAACTATCATATGGATTCACTTGTATGTAGAATATAAGAAACAGCACAGAACATCATAGGGGAAGTGAGGGAAAGCAGAATGGGAAGAAATCAAAGAGGGAGACAAACATGAGAGACTCTTAACTATGGGAAACAAACTAAGGGTTGCTGGAGAGGAAGTGGATGGGGGGATGGGGTAACTGCCTGATGGTCATTAAGGAAGGCACGTGATGTGATGGGTGTTATATGCAACTGATGAATTACTGAACTCTACATCTGAAACTAATGATGGACTACATGTTGGCTAATAGAATTTAAATAAAAATATATAAAACATAAATTTTAAAATGAGACTTCCATGGTTTAGCTCTCTTTTTTTATTTTCTCATTTATATTGTTTCTTAAATTCCACAATGAGTGAAATCATAGGGTATTTGTCTTTCTTTGACTTAGTATTATACTTTTTAGCCCCATCCATATCCTTGAAATTCAACATTTCATTTTTTATGGCTGAATAATATATATTCCCACATTTTCTTACCCATTCATCTACTGACAGACACTTGGTCTTCTTCCATAATGCGGGTATTGTAAATTAACGCTGCTATAAACATAGGGGTGCATGTATCCCTTTGAATTAGTGTTCTAGTATTTTGGGGGTAAATGCCCTGTATTGCAATTAGTGGATCATAGGATATTTCTGTTTTTAAATTTTTTTAAAGATTTTATTTATTCATGACAGAGAGAGAGAGAGAGAGAAGCAGAGGGAGAAGCAGGCGCCCAAGGAGCAGGGAGCCCGATGTGGGACTCGATCCCAGGACCCTGGGATCATGACCTGAGCCAAAGGCAGACGCCTAACCATCTGAGCCACCCAGGCACCCTGTTTTTAAATTTTTGAACAACCTCCATAGTGTCTTCCAGAATGACCCCACCAGTTTACATTCCCAGCAAAAGCACAACAGGTTTCCAATTTCTCCACATCCTCGCCAACACTTGTTCCCTCTTGTGGTTTTTTTTTATTATTATTTTAGCCATTCTGATAGATGTGAGGTAATATTTCATTGTAGTTTTGACTTGCATTTCCCTGATAATGAGATATGTTGAGCATCTCTTCCTGTGTCTGTTGGCCATCAGTATGTTTTCTTTGGAAAAATGTGTTATGTCTTCTGCCTATTTTTAAAATTAGAACATTCTTTTTTTGGTGTTGTTTATGTTATTAATATATTTTAGATACTAGCCCTTAATTAAATGTTATTTGCAAACATCTTCTCCCATTCAACACACTGTCTTTTAGTTTTGTTTTTTTTTTTTTCCCTTCACTGTGCAGAGCTCTTTATTCTGATGTAGTCCCAATAGTTTATTTTTACTTTTATTTCCCTTGCCTCAGGAGACATATCTAGAAAATCTTTGCTTATGGTGATATCAGAAACATTACTGCCTGTGCTCTCATCTAGAATTTTTATGGTTTCAGGTCTTAGATATAGGTCTGTAATCCATTTTGAATTGGTTTTTGTGTATGGTGTAAAAGTGATTCACTTTCATTCTTTTGCTGACCAGTTTCCCCAACACCATTTGTTCAAGAGACTGTCTCTTTCCCATTGGATATTCCTTCCTGCTTTGTCAAAGAGTAATTGGCTGCATAAATGTGGGATTACTTCTGGGTTTTCTATATTGTCCCATTGATCTATGTGCATGATTTTGTGCCAGTATGATACTGTTTTGATTACTACAGTTTTGTCATATAACATGAAATTTGGAATTGTAATACCTCCATATTTGCTTTTCTTTTTCAAGATTGCTTTGGTGCTTTGGGATCATAAATTTTAGGATTGTTTGTTCTAGCTCTGTGAAAAATGCTGGTGTTATTTTGATAGGGATTGCATTAAATGTGTACATTGCTTTGGGTAGAATAGACATTTTAACAATATTTGTTCTTCTGATCCATGAGCATGGAATGTCTTTGTTTGCTTGTGTTATCTTCAATATCTTTCATCAATATTGTACAGTTTTCAGAGTACAGGTCTCTCACCTCTTGGCTAGCTTCATTCCTAAGTATTATATTATTTTTGCTGCAATTGTAAATGAAACTGTTTTCTAATTTCTCTTTCTGCTGCTTCATTATTATTGTATAGAATGCAACAGGAGGAGGAATAAGATGGCAGAGGAGTAGGGGGACCCAAAGTTTGTCTCATCCCTCAAATACAGCTAGATATTATCAAATTATTCTGAACACCTGAGAAAACAATTGGAGGTCTGAGAAAACAAATGCTGTAAGTCTACAAGTAGAAAAGGGACCACCTTTTGGATGGTAGGAGGTGCAGAGGCTTGAATCCAGGGTGGTATCGCTGAGGATACAGCAGAGGGGAGGGAGCTGCTTAAGAAGGTGACTACAAAGTATATAAGCCACAGAATGCAAAACTGGAACTTTTAGGAGTCTGTTACAGTGAGGAACATCTCTGGATTAAAGGTGTTCAGGTGGCGAAGTGTGGGGGAATCCTAGATATAACAGCATGGTCTCAGGATCCCTGGAGGCACAAGAAGAACAGGTGGTGCCTGAATGCAGCAGAATTCCCAGGCATAGGAACGGGGAAGCTGAGAACAGCGAGTCTAGGTGCGGCTTTCTGTTCTATGTTACCATAAACTGTGAACTGATGCAAAGTTGTGCAACCTCTCTCATGGGAGGGTTCCAGCAAGAAGTGGAAGCTTGGGGAGTCCCCCCTCACTCCTTTGGGAGGAATAGCACAGGTCTGTGCTGCAGGAGTCTGCAAAATCTGGAGTTTTGAAACTCAGCCACAGGCCCGATATAAAACCTCTAGGTCAAAACCTGGTGAACACAGAGTTCTGATGGAAACTGGGGAGACAAGGGTGATTGACTGCTTTTTTGTGAGGGCTCACTGAAGTTTGGGGCTAGAGAGTGGTGTGCTGCCCTATTCAACCCACCCAGCAGTGCTGAAAATCTTCAGGGAGGAAAACAGTGCCACATAGTGGAATTCAGAGCCACTTTCACTGCCCTGGCTTATGCACAAGGGAGGCAAGTCTACCTGAGAATTAGTGCAACAGGCCCCTCCCCCAGAAGACCAGCGTGAACTACTGGCATGCACCAACTTTACTGATCATAGAGGGATGCAAAACTTCAGCTCTTGGGGAAAACAGTAAATAGCATTCTTTGTATTTTTCTTCCTTAATCTTTCAGTATTATTTTTTCAATTACTTTCTTTCTTTTATCAATTCTATTTTAGTTCTTTTTAAAATTTTTATTTTTATATATACATATACATATATATAATTATTTTTGTTTCCTTTTATTGTATTTATTTTATTATGGTATATGTAAAAGTTTTTCATACTTTCTTATTTTGGGATCTATTTCTTTTAACATGCAGACCAAAACACACCCAGGATCTAATTTTGGTTTTGTTTGTTTTTTCTTTGTTTGTTTGTTTTGTTGTCATCTGTTATCATTGTTATTGTTGTTTTTTTCTTTTTCTTCTTTTCCTCTCTGGACAAACTGATGAAATGGAGAGATTCACCCCAAAAGAAAGAACAGGAGGTAGTACTCATTGTCAGGGATTAAATCAATATGGATATAAGCAAGATGTCTGAACTAGAATTTAAACAACAATTATAAAGATACTAGTTGGGCTTAAAAAAGCATAGAAGACACTAGAGAATCCCTTGCTGTACAAATGAAAGATTTAAAATCTATCCAGAATGAAATTAAAAATGCTATCATTGAGATGCAGTCCCACGTCAAGGTCAAGGCTATAAAAATGAGATAAACAAGGCAGAAGAGTAAATCAGTGATATAGAAAATAAAATGACAGAAAATAAGGAAGCTGAAAAGAAGAGAGAAAGAAAGCTGTTAGATCATAAAAGGAGCCTTAGAGCAGCAACTCCATCACCTGAAATGATAACTGCATACTAGGGGTCCCAGAAGATGAGGAGCGGGAGAGAGGGGCAAAATATTTATTTGAAAAAATATAGCCAAGAACTTCCCTAATCTGGGGAAGGAAACAGACCAGGAAGTACAGAGAACCCTCCACAAAATCAATAAAATAAATAAAAATAAGTGAACAATTCGACATATACTAGTGAAGCTTGCAAATTTCAAAGATAAAGAGAAAATCCTAAAAGCAGCTTGGGACAAGAGTTCCTTAACCTACAAGGGTAGACACATAATGCTGGAAGCAGACCTGTTCAGGGAGACCTGGCAGGACAAAAAGGATTGGCATGATATATTTCATAGGCAAAATGAGAAAAAATATACAGCCATGAATACTTTATCGAGTAAGGCTGTCATTCAGAATAGTAGAGGTAAAGAGTTTCCAGGACAAAAAAAAAATTAAAGGAATTTGTGAACACTACACCAGTCCTGCAAGAAATATTGAAGGAGATGCTTTAAGCAAAGAGAGAGCCTGAAAGTAACAAAGACAAGAAAGAAACAGAGACAATCAACAGGAACAGTGACTTTACAGGTAATACAATGGCACTAAATTCATACCTTTCAAGAAGCACTCTGAATGTAAATGGACTAAAAGCTCCAATCAAAAGACATAGGGTATCAGAATGGATAAAAAAAAGACCCACCAATATTCTGCTTATATGAGACTGATTTTACACCCAAAGACACCTCCAGATTTAATGTGAGGGGGTGGAGATGTCAATGTATCATGACAATAGACATCAAAAGAAAGCTGGAGTACTGATCCCTATATCAGACAAACTAGAATTTAAAACAAAGACTGTACTAAGAGATGAAGAGGGACACTATATCATAATAAAGAGGTCTATACAACAAGATGATCCAACAATTGTAAATACTTATGCTCCTAACCTGGGAGCAGCCTATTATATAAACCAACTCATAACAAAATTAAAGAAGCTCATTGATAATAATACAATAATAGTAGGGGACATTAACAACCCACTCAGGGCAATGGACAGATCATCTAAACAGAAGATCAACAAGGAAACAAGGGTTTTGAATGACACACTGGACAGGAGGTATAACAGATATATTCAGAGCATTTCATCCTAACGCAGCAGAATACACATTCTTCTCTAGTGCACATGGAACACTCGCTAGAATACATCACATACTGGGTCACAAATCAGGTTTCAAATGGTACAAAAAGGTTCAGATCATACCATGCATATTTTCAGATCACAATGTTATAAAACTTGAAGTCACCCACAAGAAAAAAAAAATGGAATGACCACAAATACATAGAGGTTAAAGAACATCTGAAGAATGAATGGGCTAACCAGGAAATTAAAGAAGAATTTTAAAAATACATGGGACCACATGAAAATGAAAACACAACAGTTCAAAACCTTTGGGATGCAGGAAAGGCAGTCCTAAGAGGGAAGAATATGGCAATGTAGACCTCTCTCAAGAAGCAAGAAAAATCTCAAATACACAACCTAAGCTTACACCTAAAGGAGCTGGAAAAAGAACAGCAAATAAAGCCTAAATTTAGCAGGAGAAGAGACGCAATAAAGATTAGATCAGGAATCAATGATATAAAAATTAAAAAAAAAAAACAACAACAGTAGAACAGACCAATGAAACAAGGAGCTGGTACTTTGAAAGAATTAACAAAATGATAAACCACTAGCCAGACTTATCAAAAAGAACAGAGAGAGGACCCAAATTAATAAAATCATGAATGAAAGAGGAGAGATCAAAATCAATACTGAAGAAATAAAACAATTCTAAGAGAATATTATGAGCAAGTAAATGCCAAGAAATTAGACAATCTGGAAGAGTTGGATAAATTCCTAGAAACATATAAAGTACCACACTAAAACAGGAAGAAACAGAAAACCTGAAAAGACCCATCACCAGCAAAGAAATTGAGTTAGTAGTCAAAAATTTCCAACAAACAAGATTCTAGGGCCGGATGGCTTCCCAGGGAATCTCTACCAAACATTTAAAGAATTAATGCCTATTTTTCTGACTCTGTTTCAAAAATCAGAAATGGAAGGAAAGCTTCCAAAGTTATTCTATGAGGGCAGCATTACCTTGATCCCAAAACCAAAGACCCCACTAAATTTGAGAATTACAGAACAATATCCCTGATGAACATGGACACAAAAATTCTCACCAAGATACTAGTTAATACCTCAATATAATAAAAGCCATATATGAAAGACCCACAGGGAATATCATCCTCAATGGGGAAAAACTGAGATCTTTCCCTGTAAGATTAGAAACATGACATGGGTGTTTATTTTCACCACTTTTGTTAATCCTATTACTGGAAATCCTAGCCTCAGCAATCAGACAACTAAAAGAAATAAAAGGCATCTAAATCAGCTAATAGGAAATAAAACTTTCACTCTTCACAGATGACATGATATTCTGTGTAGAAAACCCAAAAGACTCCACAAAAAAATTGCTAGAAATGATAGGGGAATTCAGCAAATTTGCAGGATATAAAATCAATGCACAGAAGTCAGTTGCACTTCTATACACTAACAATGAAGCAGAAGAAACAGAAATCAAGGAACCCAATCCCATTTGCATTTGTACCAAAAATCATAAGATACCAAGGAATAAACTTAACCAAAGAGGTAATGGATCTGTCCTCTAAAAACTACAGAGCACTTATGAAAGAAGACACAAAGAGATGGAAAAACATTCCATGCTTATAGATTGGAAGAAAATTGTTAAAATGTCTATGTTACCCAAAGCAATCTACACAGTCAATGCATTGTCTATCAATATATCATCAACATTTTTCACAGAGCTGGAACAAATAATCCTAAAATTTGTATGGAACTAAAAAAGACCCTGAATAGCCAAAGGAATGTTGAAAATGAAAACCAAAGCTGGGGCCATCACAATGCCTAACTTCAAGTTCTATTACAAAGCTGTGATCATCAAGACAGCATTGTATTGGCACAAAAAGGGAGACATCAATCAATAGAACAGAATACAGAACCCAGTAATGGACCCTCAACTCTATGGTCAATTAATCTTCGACAAAACAGGAAAGAATATTCAATAGAAAAAAGACAGTCTTCAAGAAATGGTGTTGAGAAAATTGGACAGCACATGCTGAAGATGGAAACTGGACCACTGTCTTACACTATACACAAAAATAAAGGCAAAATAGTTGAAAGACCTAGATATGAGACAAGAATCCATCAAAATCCTAGAGAGGAACACAGGCAGCAACCTCTTTGATCTTGGCTATAGGCACTTCTCGGTAGACATGTCCCCAAAGGCAAGGGAAACAGAGAAAGAACTATTGGGACTTTATCAGGATAAAAGGTTTTGCAGCAAAAGAAACAGTCAACAAAACTAAAAGGCAACCTATGGAATGGGAGAAGATATTTGCAAGTGACTTATCAGATATAGGGTAGTATTCGATCTCTATAAAGATCTGATCAAACTCAATACTCAAAAAAGAAAAAAAAATCCAGTCAATAAATGAGTATTGACATTGACATGAATAGACATTTCTCCAAGGAAGACATCCAAATGGCTGACACTTGAAAAAATGCTCAACATCACTCGGCATCAAGGAAATATAAATGAAAACCACAGTTAAGTACCCCCTCACACCAGTCAGAATGGCTAAAACCTAACAACTCAGGAAATAACAGTGTTGGTGAGGATGCAGGGAGGGGAGCCCTCTTACACTGTTTTTGAGAATGCAAACTGGTACAGGCACTCTGGTAAACAGTATGGAGGTTCCTCCAAATGTTAAAGATAGAACTACCTTCAGACCCAGAAATTGCACTACCAGGTATTTATCCAAAGGATACAAACATAGTGATTCCATGGGGCACATGTGCCCCAATGTTTATAATAGCAATGTCTTCAATAACCAAAATATGCAGAGTCCAGATGTCCATCAACAGATGAATGGATAAAGAGGTGGTATATACATACAATGGAATATTACTCAGCTATCAAAAAAGAAGTAATTCTTGCCACTTGCAATGATGTGGATAGAACTAGAGGGTATTATGCTGAGTGAAATAAGTCAGTCAGAGAAAGACAAATATATGATTTCTCTCATGTGGAATTTAAGAAATAAAACAGATGAACATAGGGGAAGGAAGGAAAAATAAAATAAGATGAAAATAGAGAGGGAGGCAAACCATAAGAGACTCTTAACTATAGAAAACAAATCAGGGTTGCTGGAGTGGAGGTTGCTGGGGGATGGGATAATTGAGTGATGGGCATTATGGAGGGCATGTGATGTAATGAGCACTGGGTGTTACATGCAACTGATGAATCACTAAATTCTGCCCCTGAAACTAATAATGCAGCATACATTAACTAAATTGAATTTAAATTAAAAAAAGAAAGAAAAAGAAATGCAAAAGATTGATTTTGTATCCTCCAACATTACTGAATTCATTTATCAATTCTAATAGTTTTTTTGGTCGACTCTTTGGGTTTCTATATATAGCATCATGTCATCTGCAAATAGTGAAAGTTTTTCTTTTTCCTTAGCAATTTGGATACCTTTTATTTTTTGTTGTTGTCTGATTGCTGTTTTTAGACTTCCAATACTATATTGAATAATAGTGGTAAAAGTGGACATCCTTGTCTCATTTCTGTCCTTAGGGGAAAAGATCTCAGTACTTTTCAATTGAGTGTAATATTACCTATGGGATTTTTCAGGTATGGCCTTTATTATGTTAGGTATGTTCCTGCGAAAACTACTTTGTTGGTTTTTTTTTTTTTATCATGAATGGATGTTGTGCTTTGTCAAATGCTTTTTCTGCATCTATTGAAATGATCATTTTATGGAATTTATCCTTTTGTTCTGATTGTCTAATTTGTTGGCATATAGTTTTCCATAATATTTTGTTACAATTGTGTTTTTCTGTGATGTTGGTTGTTATTTCTCCTCATTCATTAGTGATTTTATTTATTTGAGTACTTTTTTTAATGAGTCTGGCTAGATGTTTATTAATTTTGTTAATTTTTTCTAAGAACCAGTTCCTGGTTTCATTGATCTATTTTTTTTTTTTTTTTAGTTTATATATCATTTATTTCTCCTAATCTTTATTGTTTCCTTCCTTCTGCTGGTTTTGGCTTTTGTTTGTTCTTCTTTTTCAAGCTCCTTTAGATGTAATGTTAGGTTGTTTTATGAGATTTTTCTTGCTTCTTGAGATAGGCCTGTATTGCTCTAAACTCCCCTATTTGGACAGCTTTTGCTGCTTGCCAAAGATTTTGGACCTCTGTGTTTCTTGTTTGTTTCTTTCCATGAATTTTGATTTCTTCTATGATTTCTTGGTTGACCCATTCATGGTTGGTAGCATGTTATTTAACTTCCCTGTATTTGTAGGCTTTCCAGATTTTTTTCTCATGGTTGATTTCTAGTTTCATGACATTGTGGTCAGAAAAGATGCATGGTATGAGTTCAAGTTTTTTTAATTTGTTGAGACCAATTTTGTGGCCTGCTATGTGATCTATTCTGGAGAATGCCACATGTGCACTTGAAAAGAATGTGCATTCTGCTGTTTAGGATGGAATGGTCTGAATATATCTGTTAAATCCATCTGGCCTAGTGTGTCATTCAAAGCCACTGTTTCCTCATTGATTTCTACTTGGATGATCTGTCCATTGATATAAGTGGTATGATAACTTCCCCTACTATTATTGTATTCCTATCAATTAGTTCCTTTGAGTTTGTTATTCCCTGTTTTATGTATTTGTGTGCTCCCATGTTGGATCCACAAATTTTTGCAATCGTTATATCTTCTTGTTGGATTTACAATTGTTGTATCTTCATGTTAGATTGTCCCCTTTATTATTATATAGTGTCCTTCTTTGTCTCTTGTTACAGTCTTTGTTTTAAAGTCAACTTTGTCTGATATAAGTATTGCTACTCTGGCTTTCTTTTGACACCTTTGCATGATAGATATTGCTCCAACCCCTCACTTTCAATCTGCAGATGTCTTTAGGTCTAAAACGAGTCTCATAGGCAGCATAGAGATGGATTTTTTTTAATTCATTCTGTCACCATATGCCTTTTTTGCATTTAGGAGCATTTAATCCATTTACATTCAAAGTAATTATTGATAGATAAGTATTTATTACCATTTTGTTACTTTTTTTGCTTGTTTTATAGTTTTTCTCCAATCTTTTCTTGCTCTCTTTCATGGTTTGCTGTTTTCCTTTAGTGATATACTGGGTTTCCTTTCTCTTTATTTTTGCATATCTATTAGTGGTTTTGATTTGTGGTTACCATTAGGTTTGCATATAACATCTGCATTTGTTTAGAGAGAAAGAGATAGAAAGGGAGCATTAGTGGGGGAGGGGCAAAGGGAGAAGTAGAGAAAGAACCTTAAGCAGGCTCCATGCCCAGCATGGTGCCTGATGTGAGGCTCGTTCTAATGACCTTGAGTTCATGACCCAAGCCCAAATCAACAGTCAGATGCTTAACTGACTGAACTACCCAAGTGTCCCAAGTTCGAAACCATTCTTTACTCCTCTCCCCCCCTACTTTACGTATATGGTGTCATATTTTACATCCTTTTTTTTTTTTTTTTTGGTGAATCCCTTGACTGATATTTTGTAGAATAGTTTTTACTGCTTTTGTGCTTTCTATTTTTTATACTCTCACTTACGGTCTTTCCTTTTCACTCAGAGTCCCTTTTAATATTTTGTAGGGCTGGTTTAATGGTCATTAACTTCTTTAGTTTTGTTTTTTTTCTGAGAAATTCTTTATATCTCCTACTCTAAATGATAGCCTTGCTGGATAGAGGGAGTATTCCTGACTGTAGTTTTTTGTTTGTTTGTTTGTTTTTGTTTTTGTTTTTCATTCAGCAATTTGAATATATCATGCCATTCTCTTCCAGATGGCAAAGTTTCTGCTGAAAAATCTGCTGATAGCCCAATTGGGATTTCCTTGTACATAACTTTTCCCCCTTGCTTCTTTTAAACTTTTTTCTTTATTACTAATTTTTGCCATTTTGATTATTATGTGTCTTGTTGTGGACCTCCTTTGGTTGATTTTGTTGGAGGATCTCTGTGCCTCCTGGATCTGTAGGTATATTTCCTTCCCCAGATTAGGGAAGTTTTTAGCTAATATTTCTTCAAATAAATTTTCTGCCCATTTTTCTCTCTCTTCTTTTAGGATCCCTATAATGTGAATATTTTTATGCTTGATGGAATCACTGATATCCCTAGTCTATTCTCATTGTGCATAATTTTTCTCTTATTTTTTCACTTGATTACTTTGCATTATTCTGTCTTCTAGTTCATTAATTCATTCCCCTGCTTTTTCCATCAGGCTATTTATTCTATCAAGTGTATTTTTTTTAAATTTCACTTATTGTGTTATTTCTGATTGGTTCTTTTTTGTTTTCTATCTCTTTGTTAAGAGTCTCACTGATGTCTTCTATTCTTTTCTCTAGTACAGTTAGTATTTTATGATCATTTAAATTCTCTATCAAGCATGCTACTTATTTTTTTAAAGAGAGAAATTCTTTTAATTTGAAAAGCACTCAAATGTCACATAAATAAAAACAGGATAAATAAGTTACAAAAATGAGTTCAGCAAAAAGTTGGTTTTAGTATTTTTATATTGGACTTTTTAAAGCAAACAGCATGATAGCACAGAACACCTTATTTTCTTATTTAAGTAGAAAAGAGCATGACTTTAAAATTCTTCACACTGTGGAGCTTATTTTTTAGGATGGTAAATTTTATGTTTTTAATATTTTACAATTAAAAAATTGGAAAAAATAAGTGTTTATGTATATGTGCATTTTATTTATTTATATTCTTTTTTAAATTTTATTTTATCAATTCCATAGTAACTTTTTAACTTGAACTTTTTCAGGCATGTTACTTCTATCCATTTTGCTTAGGTCTCTTCTTGTTTTTGTTTGTTATTTTTCCTGTTCTTTTATTTGTGACATATTCCTCTGTCTCATTTTGCCTAACTCTCTGTGTCTATTTCTCTGTGTTGGAAAAGTCAGCTATGTCCTTCTTGAAACTAGTGGGCAGTATGTGAACTTTTAACTAAATGGCATTGGTCCCCCTCCACTGGGGACATGCAACCACCATGAAGACCAGGGCTGGTCATCCATAATGTGTGAGGGAGCAGGTAGAGGGGCAGTGCCACAAACAGTGGATACAGGTCCTTCTCCACTGGGGATGTACATCTGCTATGGAGATTGGGCTGGCTGGGGCTATTACGTAAAACATGCCTGGGTGGAGCATGCAGTTTTAACTAGGTGTGCACTTCCTCCACAGGAGGTTGGGAGATACAGTGTTGGCAAGGTTTGCACATGTCTTCTGGAGGAAGGGATCTGCAGCATCTGGACTGAGGCAGGCCTAGCTGGAGGGGGCAGGGCAGTGTAAGGAAGTTAGGTAGTGAATGCCTGCACCATGCTGGTTCCTGCAGGTGGCTATGCATTTATGATGAAGGGCAGGAGAGGGAAATGGCACTTGCCAGTCCCTCTGTTACTGGAGAAATCCCTTAGTAAACTCTGAGATTAGTAGCTAACTTTCCCATCCATATGCCACAGGTGACTTTCAACCTGCTGCTTCCATGCTCTAGTTCTATGGGCTGTTTGATGTGCTATCTCTTCAAACATTGGCGCTCAGCTTCTTATTGCCCTCTGGGATCTGTCAGAGCCAAGTCCACTGATTGTTTAAGTTCCAGGCTTTAAGTCCCACTGGTTGTAAGCACTCAAAAAATGCTATGGGATTCCTCTTCCCTTTGCAAGATCCCCAGTGTGATAGTCTGTTTCTTGCCCCCTCTGTGCCTGCAGCTTCCTTCTTCTGGTGGTCAGACCTATGGGGTTTATATTCCCACTGAATCCTCACCTTTCCTATCCTCTTCAATGTGATCTCTTCTCTACATTTAGTTGTGAAGTTTGTTCAGCCAGTCTTTGGGACCTTTTCTGAGTTTTTCTGATGCAAGTATTATATAGTTGTATCTGTGGGATAAGGTGAGTTTAGGGTCCTCCTACTCTGCCATCTACCCTGGAAGTTGAAGTTAGTCCATTTTCATGTAAAATAATTATTTGTAGGTATGTGCTTACTGCCATGCCATTTTTTTTTTATAGTTCTCTGTTCTCTTCCTCTTTTCTCTTATAAATTGATGACTTTTTTAAAGAATGGCTGAGATTGCTTTCTATTTTTTGTTTATCTATTATAGGATTTTGACTTGTGGTTACCATGAGATTCACATATAACATTCTATGCATATAGCAGTCTATATTAAATTGATAGTCACTTAAATTTGAACACATTGTAAAAACAGTACAGCTCCCCCTTCACATTTTATGTATATGATACATATTTTGCATCTTTTGATCCCTTGAGTATTGTAGATATAATTGATTTTATTTTTTCTTTTAACCTTCATGTTTAGCTTTATAAGTGATTCAACTACTACCTATACCATATACTTGCTTTTACCAACAATTTTGTTCAAATAATTTTCTTACTTGTAGCTATGGCCTTTTTCTTTTCCACTTTAAAAGTCTCTTTAACATTACTTATAAGGCTGGTTCAGTGGTGATAAACTCCTTTAAGCCTATCATTTTATTATTTGTCTTCTGTTTGTTTCCTTGTGTTTTTTTTTTAAAGATTTTATTTATTTATTTGAGAGAGAGACAAAGAGAGCACAAGCAGGGGGATGGGCAGAGGGAGAGGGACAAGCAGACTTCCCACTGAGCATAGAGCCCAACACAGGGCTTGATTCCAGGAACCTGAGATCATGACCTGAGCTGAAGTCAAACACTTAACTGACCAAACCACAAGGCACCCCATGTTTCCATATGTTCTTATTCCTCTATGCTCTTTTCTTCCCTTCCTGCTGAATATTTGGACATTTAGGGGAATTCCACCTTGATTTATTTGTAGTGGGGTTTTTTTTAAGGTTTTATTTATTTATTTCAGAGAAAGTGAGCGAGCAAAAGAGAGAGAGAGCATGAGCAGGGGAGAGGGGTAGAGGGAAAGGGAGAAGCGGAGTCCCCACTGAGCAGGGAACCCAATGCGGGACTCGATCCCAGAACCTTGAGATCATGACCTGAGCTGAAGGCAGACACTTAACTGACTAAGCCACCCAGGTGCCCCTGTAGTTTTTTTTTTTTTTAATTTTTATTTAAATTCTATTTAGTTAATATATAGTGTAATATTGGTTTCAGGAGTAGAATTTAGTGATTCATCACTTACATATAACACCCAGTGCCCATCATAACAAGTGCCCTCCCAAATACCCATCACCCATTTAGACTATCTCCTAACCCCTCCCTCCCTTAGCCCTCAGTTCTCTATCAAGAGTCTTTTGTGGTTTGCTTCCCTCTCTTTTTTCCCTTCCCATATGTTCATATGTTTTGTTTCTTAAATTGCACATGAGTAAAATCATATGGTACTTGTCTTTCACTGACTCACTGATTTTGCTTAACATAATACACTATAACTTCATCCACATCATTGTAAATGGTAAGATTTCATTCTTTATGATGGCTGAGTTGATGGACATTTGGGCTATTTCTATAGTTTGATTATTGTTGATAATGCTATTATAAATATCAGGGTGCATGTAACCCTTTGAATCTGTATTTTTGTATCCTTTGGGTAAATACCTAGTAGTGCAATTGCAGGGTTGTAGGATAGTTCTATTTTTAACTTTTTGAGTAACCTCCATACTATTCTCTAGAGTGGCTACAACAGTTTGGATTCCCATCAACAGTGTAAGAAGATTACTCTTTCTCTATTCTTGTGAAAAGGTTTCAGAAGTTACTTTGGCATCTCTTAGTGTGGATTTTCTAGGTTTATCATATTTGAGATTCATTTATGTCCTTGAATCTGTGGGGTTTTCCAAATTTGGGAGGATTTCCGCATTATTTTTTCTTTTTGTCAGCCTTATTGAGGTATAATTGACAACACTGTGTAAATTTAAGGTGTATATTGTGATGATTTAATATATGCATATATTGTGAAATGATAATAAAGTTAACACATTGTCTCAGATAATGTGTGTATTGAGAACATTTAAGAACTACTCTCTAGCAAATTTGAAATATATAATACAATTTTGTTAGCTACAGTCACCATTCTGTATATTAGATCCTCAGAACTTATTAATCTTATAACTGAAAATTTGTACCCATTGATCAATTATCTCCCTGTTTTCCATACCCCTCAGGTCCTATAAACCATAAATGTACTCTATTCCTATGAGTTTGACATTTTTATGTTCTACATATGTGAGATCATACAGTATGTATCTTTCTCTGACTTATTTCACTTAGCATAATGCCCTCAGGTTTCACCCATGTTGTCACAAATGTCAAAATTTCCTTCGTTATGGCTGGATAAAATTCCATTGTGTGATTTTAACTATTTATAATCTTCTGTATCCCTTCACCCATCAATGGACACTTAGGTTGTTTCAGTGTCTTGGCTACATTATTTCTTCATAATAATGAAAGCTTTGAGCCATACTCTTCTAGTTTTGGGACTCTGTAGATAGAAATGTTAAATATTTTCTTATTGTCCCATAGATCTCTGAGGCTCTGTTCATTTTTTTAGTCTATTTTCCCTGTTGTTCATAATGAATAAAATCTAATAACTTTTCCTCAATTTCACTGATTCTATCTTCTATCATCTTTACTCCTGATTCTATCCAGTAGTTTTTTTGCTCTATTTTTCAGTTCTATTGATTTCTATTTATAGGGTTTTTTTTAATAATTTCTATTTTTTAAGATTTTCTATTTTTTTTAAGATTTTATTTATTTATTTGAGAGAGAAAGAGAGAGAGCATGAGTGGGGAGGGCGGACACAGGGAGAGGGAGAAGCAGACTCCCTGCTGAGCAGGAAGCAAGACTTGGGGCTAGATCCCAGGACACTGAGATCATGACCTGAGCTGAAGGCAGACATTTAACCAACTGAGCCTCTTAGGCGCCCCAAGATTTTCTATTTTTCTTTTTCTTTCAAGAGAATTATAATTGTTTGATGAGCATTTTTATGGTGGCTGCTTTAAAACTCTTGTTAGATATTTCCAACAGTTGATTCATCTTAGTGTTGGTATTTGGTAATTTTCTTTTCTCATTTGATTTTTGGATTTCCCGATTATTGCTACGATGAGTAATTTTCCATTTTATCCTGAATAATTTGGGTACTATATTATGAGACTCTAGATCCTATTTCATCTTTTTTAGCAGACGGTCCCTTGTATATGTATACTATGATGTCTGTGTGAGCCTATAAGTTCAGCTTATTGTTGGGCTCCACTGACATCACTCCAGCAAGAACAGAATGTTGGCTCTCACTGCTTTGCTTCAGACAAGTGGGGTGGAAGTTTAGCAATCCCCTTTGCCCTGTTGATAGTTGATACCTTTTTGGCAGAAGTAGGGACACCCTCCTAACATACACCACTTTGTTACCTTTGAGTGGGGGTATAAGTGATGGGTGGAATTGAGAGTAATTAACATCACTTTGTTGCTACAAGGTAGGAGTGGAAGCTCAGCTTCCCATTTGACCCTATTGACAGTGGGGGAGAAGAGGGAATTATAATGCAAACAAGACTCACCTCACACTACCTCATTCCTCCTCACTAATGCTAGGTAGACATAGAGGCTCAGATTCCTTCTGGGTCTCATTGACACCAAGCACGAATAAAATGGGGGAAGCATGTCAATTAGCCTGACTCACACCATTTCATTCTGCCCCATTGATACCAGGTATGGGATAAAGGCTAAGCTCCCCACCAGGCACTATTTATATCATTTATCTATTGCTTTTAAAATTTAAAGTCTTTCCTCCTGGAGTTTCAATAACTATTCACCTATGTTTTCTTCTAGATTGCTATATTTTCATCTTAAATATGTAATGCCTTAATCCACCTCATTTGATGTAAGAAGTATTTAACATTTATTTCCTCTAAATAACTGATTAAACTAACATCATTTTTTGAAAACTCTTTACTTTTCTCACAATAATTTGTGAAACATTTTCCCACAAACTTTTCACAAATCAAATACATATTTATCTAATTCATATAGTTAATATATATTTTAAATATCAAAGAAATATGTGTTTATGTATAGCATATATGTCACTAGAATGTAGGTTCAAAGAGAGCAGGGATTTTGTCTTGCTCACTGCTGGGTCTCTACTGCCTTAAATATTGGTTGCATGGTAAGCAGTGAATAAGAAAATTGGCATACCAGGATTTCTTCTTGGGCTAAATAATCTTATCCATTGATAAGTCTGTAAGTTGATATCTTATTTATTGATAAGTCTGTAAGTAAATATCTATTAATAAGTTTCCAGTATTACATTGAGTAGTCTAGCTTTAAAATGCATTTCAATAAATGATAAGGAAAGCTCCCCTCATTACTCTTCTTTTCCAAAATGTTCTTGGCTAATCATGCATATTTACTCTTTCAAATATAAAAATATAAAAATAACTTTATAGAGTTTCAAAACTATTTTTAAAAAAGCAACCACTGGGTGCCTGGGTGGCTCAGTTGGTTAAGCGACTGCCTTCAGCTCAGGTCATGATCCTGGAGTCCCTGGATTGAGTCCCGCATTGGGCTCCCTGCTCAGCAGGGAGTCTGCTTCTCCCTCTGACCCTCCCCCCGCATGTGCTTTCTCTCTCTCTCATTCTCTCTCTCAAATAAATAAATAAAATCTTTAAAAGAAAAGAAAAGAAAAGCAACCACTTTCTGGAAGGTAGGACGTGTGGAGAAGTGAATCCGAGGCCATATTCGGGAAGATAGCGGGGAAGGGGGGCCTCCGTCAGCCACTGGCAAGTGATAGAGCAGCAGAGCACAAAATCAGAACTTTTAGAAGTTTTAGAAGTTGGCTCTGCTGAGTGGCATCGCTCCAGTGGCTAAGCTGTGGGTGGAACCCTCGCTGGGACAGTGTGGTCTCAGGACCCTCAGGACCACAGAAAGCCCGGGGGTTCCTGAGTGCGGCAGAGCTCCCAGGTATCGGAGTGGGGAAGCCGGCTGCAGAGACAGAGCTGAGGAGTGGGCTCTCAGCTTGGGGTTGCCATAAACTGTGATCTGTAGCACAGTCGGGCCACTGCTCTTCCAGCAGGGACCCAACAAGTGGCAGATTGGGAGAGACTTCCCTTCCTGCCCCGGGAGAGAGCAGCGTGGGAGCTTGCTGCAGGACTCTGCTGGGTTTGGAGACTCCAAACTGGGTCGGGTGCCAGAGATAGAAACGCTCGGTCACTGGCCAGGTGAGCACAGAGTGCAGTCGGAGACTGGGGAGATGGGAGTGATTGCTTTTCTCTGGGGGCTCACTGAGGAGTGGGGCCCTGAGTTCTCGGCTCCTCTGGAGCAGAGATTGGGAGGCTGCCATTTCACTCTCGTCCTCCAAAGCTGTAGGGGAAGCTTGCAGGGAACAAAAGCTCCCTAGAGCAAACCCGAGCAGATTACTTGGCCTGGCCCCCGGCAAGGGTGGGGCAATTCCACCTCTGGCAAAGACATTTGGGAACCACGGCAAAAGGTCCCTCCCCCAGAAGATCAGCAAGAACAGCCAGCCAAGACCAATTTTACTGATCAATGAGAACAGCAGAATGCCAGCACTAGGGAAATACAGTACATAGAATTCATGGCTTTTTTCCCATGATTCTTTAGTCTTTCAAAGTTAATTTTTTTAACTGTCTTTTTTTTTGAATTTTTCATTTTCCCTTTTTCAACCAACATCTTATCAATCCCTTTTTTTTTAAAAATCTTTTTTATTTTTCATTTTTAGAGTCATATTCTATCCCTTCATAGTAGTTAACCTTATTTTTGGTATATATAAGTTGTTCTCTCTTTAAAATTTTGGGATACAGTTTCTTCTAACAGATCAAAATATACCCTAAATCTCTAGTGTATAGCTTTGTTCTAGCCTCCTGCCTGATCACGTTCTCTCCTTTTCTTTTTTTATAAATCCTCTTCTTTCTTTTTTCAACCAACTTCTTATCTTATCAATTCCTTTTATAAAACCTTTTATAATTTTCACCTTTACAGTCATATTCCATCCCTTCATCATATTAACCCTTATTTTTGTACATATATAAGTTTTTCTCTCTTTAAAATTTTGGGAGGTACTTTCTTCTAACAGACCAAAATACACCCAAAGTCTAGGGTGTGGCACTGATCTATGCACCAGCCTGATCATATCTGATAATATTTTGGTTTATTTTTTATCTTTTTCTTTTTTCTTTCTTTCCCTTTCTTTTCCCCTGGTTTCAGGTCTTTTCTGATTTGTTTAGTATATATCTTTCTCGGAATGTCATTAACCTCTTAGCATTTTGTTCTCTCATTCATCTATTCTCCTCTGGACAAAATGACAAGATGGAAAAAAATCACCTCAAAAAAAAGAACTAGAGGTAGTACCGACTGCCAGGAACCTAATCAATATGGACATTAGTAAGATGTCCGAACTAGAGTTCAGAATGATGCTGGGCTTGAAAAAAGAATGGAGGATATTAGAGAAACCCTTTCTGGAGAAATAAAAGAACTAAAATCTAATAAAGTTGAAATAAAAAAGGTTATTAATGAGGTGCAATAAAAAATGGAGGCTCTAACTGCTAGGATAAATGAGGCAGAAGAGAGAATTAGTGATATAGAAGACCAAATGATGGAAAATAAAGAAGCTGAGAAAAAGAGAGATAAACACCTACTGGATCACGAGGACAGAATTTGAGAGATAAGTGATACAATAAGATGAAACAATATTAGAATAATTGGGATCCCAGAAGAAGAGAGAGAGGTGCAGAAGGTATATTGGAGCAAATTATAGCAGAGAACTTCCCTAATTTGGGGACGGAAACAGGCATCAAAATCCAGGAGACACAGAGAACTCCTCTCAGAGCCAATAAAAATAAGTCAACAGGCCGACATCTAATAGTAAAACTTATGAGTCTCAGAGACAAAGAGAAAATCCTGAAAGCAGCTCAGGACAAGAGATCTGTAACTTACAAGGACAAAAGCTTCAAGGACAAAAAAAAATTAAAGGAATTTGCAAACACGAAACCAGCCTTATGAGAAATTTTGAAAGAGCTCCTCTAAGCAAAGAGAGAGCCTAAGAGTAACATAGACCAGAAAGGAACACAGACAATATACACTAACAGTCACCATACAGGCAATACAATGGCACTAAATTCATATCTTTCATTAGTTACCCTGAATGTAAATGGGCTAAATGCCCCAATCAAAAGACACAGGCTATCAGATTGGATTAAAAAAAACAAGACCTATCGATATGCTGTCCGCAAGACACTCATTTCAGACCCAAGGACACCCCCAGATTGAAAGTGAGGGGGTGGAAAACAATTTACCATGCTAATGGACACCAAAAGAAAGCTGGGTTGGCAATCCTTATACCAGACAAATTAGATTTTAATCCAAAGACTATAGTAAGAGATGAGGCAGCACACTATATCATACTAAAAGGGTCTCTCCAACAAGAAGATCTAACAATTGTAAATATCTGTGCCCCTAACATGGGAGCAGCCAATTATATAAGGCAATTAATAACAAATGCAAAGAAACACACTGACAACAATACAATAATAGTGGGGGACTTTAACACCCCCCTCACTGAAATGGACAGATCGTCTAAGCAAAAGATCAACAAGGAAATCAAGGCTTTAAATGACACACTGGACCAAATGGACTTCACAGATATATTCAGAATATTCCATCCCAAAGCAACAGAATACACATTCTTCTCTAGTGCCCATGGAACATTCTCCAGAATAGATCACATCCTAGGTCACAAATCAGGTCTCAACCGGTACCAAAAGATTGGGATCATTCCCTGCATATTTTCAGACCACAGTGCTTTGAAACTAGAACTCAATCAGAAGAGGAAAGTCGGAAAGAACTCAAATACATGGAGGCTAAAGAGCATCCTACTAAAGAATGAATGCGTCAACGAGGAAAATAAAGAAGAATTAAAAAAATTCATGGAAACAAATGAAAATGAAAACACAACTGTTCCGCCAGGTGCGGTGGCGTGCGCCTGTAGTCCCAGCGACTCGGGAGGCTGAGGCAGGAGGATCACTTGAGCCCAGGAGTTCTGGGCTGTAGTGCGCTATGCCGATTGGGTGTCCGCACTAAGTTCGGCATCAGTATGGTGACTTCCCGGGAGCAGGGGACCACCAAGTTGCCTAAGGAGGGATGAACTGGCCCAGGTCAGAAAACACAACTGTTCAAAGTCTTTGAGATGCATCAAAGGCAGTCCTAAGAGGAAAGTATATAGCAACACAAGCCTTTCTCAAGAAATAAGAAAGGTCTCAAATACACCACCTAACACTACACCTAAAGGAGCTGAAGAAAGAACAGAAATAAAGCCTAAACCCAGCAGGAGAAGAAAAATAATAAAGATCAGAGCAGAAATCAATGAAATAGAAACCAAAAGAATAGTAGGACAGATAAACGAAACTAGGAGCTGGTTCTTTGAAAGAATTAACAAGATTGATAAACCCTTGGCCAGACTTCTCAGAAAGAAAAGAGAAATGACCCAAATAAATAAAATCATGAATGAAAGAGAGATCACAACCAACACCAAAGAAATACAAACAATTATAAGAACATATTATGAGCAACTCTATGCCAGCAAATTTGATAATCTGGAAGAAATGGATGCATTCTAGAGATGTATCAACTACCAAAAGTGAACCAGGAAGAAATAGAAAACCTGAACAGACCTATAACCACTAAGGAAATTGAAGCAGTCATCAAAAATCTCCCAACAAACAAAAGCCCAGGGCCAGATGGCTTTCCAGGGGAATTCTACCAAGCATTTAAAGAAGAATTAATACCTATTCTTCTGAAGCTGTTCCAAAAAATAGAAATGGAAGGAAAACTTCCAAACTCGTTTTAGGAGGCCACCATTACCTTGATCCCAAAACCAGACAAAGACCCCAGCAAAAAGGAGAATTACAGACCAATATCCTTGATGAACATGGATGCAAAAATTCTCACCAAAACACTAGCCAATAGGATCCAACAGTACATGAAAAGGATTATTCACCACGACCAAGTGGGATTTATCCCTGGGCTGCAAGGTTGGTTCAACATCTGCAAATCAATCAATGTGATACAATACATTAATCAAAGAAAGAACAAGAACCATATGATCCTCTCAACAGATGCAGAGAAAGCATTTGACAAAGTACAGCATCCTCTCTTGATCAAAACTCTTCAGAGTATAGTGATAGAAGGTACATACCTCAATATCATAAAAGCCATCTATGAAAAACCCACAGCTAATATCATTCTCAATGGGGAAAAACTGAGAGCTTTCCCCCTAGGTCAGGAACATGGCAGGAATGTCCACTATCACCACTGCTATTCAATATAGTATTAGAAGTCCCAGACACAGCAATTAGACAACAAAAAGAAATAAAAGGCATCTGAATCAGGAAAGAAGAAGTCAAAGCCTCATTCTTTGCAGATGATATGATACTTCACGTGGAAAACCCAAACGACTCCACTCCAAAACTGCTAGAACTCATACAGGAATTCAGTAAAGTGTCAGGATATAAAATCAATGCACAGAAATCAGTGGCATTCCTATACACCAACAAGACAGAAGAAAGAGAAATTAAGGAGTTGATCCCATTTACAATTGCACCCAAAACCATAAGATACCTAGGAATAAATCTAACCAAACAGGCAAAGAATCTGTACTCAGAAAACTATAAAATACTCGTGAAAGAAACTGAAGAAGACACAAAGAAATGGAAAAACATTCCATGCTCATGGATTGGAAGAACAAATATTGTGAAGATGTCAATGCTACCTAGAGCAATCTACACATTCAATGCAATCCCTATTAAAATACCATCCACTTTTTTCAAAGAAATGGAACAAATAATCCCAAAATTTGTATGGAATCAGACAAGACCCCGAATAGCCAGAGGAATGTTGAAAAAGAAAAGCAAAGCTGGTGGTATCACAATTCCAGACTTCAAGCTCTATTACAAAGCTGTAATTATCAACACAGTATGGTACTGGCACCAAAACAGACACCTAGACCAATGGAATGGAATAGAGAGCCCAGGAATGGACCCTCAACTCTATGGTCAACTAATCTTCGACAAAGCAGGAAAGAATGTCCAACGGAAAAAAGACAGTCTCTTCAACAAATAGTGTTGGGAAAATTGGACAGCCACATGCAGAAGCATGAAACTGGACCATTTCCTTACACCACACACAAAAATAGACTCCAAATGGTTGAAAGACCTAAATGTGAGACAGAGGTCCATCAAAATCCTAAAGGAGAACACAGGCAGCAACCTCTTCGACCTCAGCTGCAGCAACTTCTTCCTAGAAACATCGCCAAAGGCAAGGGAAGCAAGGGCAAAAATGAACTATTAGGACTTCATCAAGATAAAAAGCTTTTGCACAGCAAAAGAAACAGTCAACAAATCCAAAAGACAACTGAGAGAATGGGAGAAGATATTTGCAAATGACATATCAGATAAAGGTCTAGTATCCAAAATTTATAAAGAACTTATTAAACTCAACACCCATAGAACAAATGATCCAATCAAGAAATGGGCAGAAGACATGAACAAACATTTTTCCAAAGAAGACATCCAAATGGGCAACAGACACAGGAAAAAGTGGTCAACATCTCTCGGCATCAGGGAAATACAAATCAAAACTTCAATGAGATACCACCTCACACCAGTCAGAATGGCTAAAATTAACAAGTCAGGAAACGACAGATGTTGGCGGGGAAGTGGAGAAAGGGGAACCTTCCTACAGTTTGTGGGAATGCAAGCTGGTGCAGCCACTCTGGAAAACAGTATGGAGGTTCTTTAAAAAGTTGAAAATAGAGCTACCATACAATCCAGCAACTGCACTACTGGGTATTTACTCCAAAGATACAAATGTAGTGATCCAAAGGGGTATGTGCACCCTGATGCTTTTAGCAGCAATGTCCACAATAGCCAAACTATGGAAAGAGCCAAGATGTCCATCGACAGATGAATGGATAAACAAGAAGTGATATATATATATATACAATGGATTATTATGCAGCCATCAAAAAGAATGAAATCTTGCCATTTGCAACACCGTGGATGGAACTGGAGGGTGTTATGCTGATCGAAATAAGTCAACCAGAGAAAGACATGTATCATATGACCTCACTGATATGAGGAATTCTTAATCTCAGGAAACAAACTGAGGGTTGTTGGAGTGGTGGGGGGTGGGAGGGATGGGTTGGCTAGGTGATAAGACATTGCGGAGGGTATGTGCTATGGTGAGCGCTGTGAATTTTGTAAGACTGTTGAATCACAGACCTGTACCTCTGAAACAAATAATACATTATATGTTGAAAGAAAAAAGAAGACGAAGATAGCAGGAAGGGCAGAATGAAGGGGGGGAAATCGGAGGGGGAGACGAACCATGAGAGACTATGGACTCTGAGAAACAAACTGAGGGTTCTAAAGGGGAGGGGGTTGGGGGGATGTGATAGCCTGGTGATGGGTATTAAAGAGGGCACGTCCTGCATGGAGCACTGGGTGTTATACACGAACAATGAATCATGGAACACTACATCAAAAACTAATGATGTAATGTATGGTGATTAACATAACATAATACAAATATTTTTAAATAGATCTTTCATTATAATTAAGGTATGTTAGGTATTTCAAAACAGGCAAAACCCTATCTATCAGGAGGTCAGATTTCAAGCAAGTGTAATCAAGAGTAAAGAGAAAAGAAGCTTCTAAGTCTCTAAAACAGCAACCCTACTAACACAGCTTTGAAACAAAAATAGGTGGTATAATACAACAGTGAAAAACTTGGATTTTTTTTTCAGTACTCATTATTCAGACATCTGTGATAACTATTAAAAAGCATATTTAAGGAACTCTTATAAGTCAGGAAAAAAAATTTGAGGAACTGATAGATATGACTGGTAAATATGAACAGGTATTTCACACACAAAAAAATCTCACCCAAACTAAAAGCATATGATAAGATGCCCAAACACATAAACAATCTGAGAAATATTCCATAAAACAATGAGATATCACTTTATAGTAATGTGATTGGTAAACATTAGAAAGATGCATATTGATAAGTATTACAGGGGAATTTGGGAGAGATAGAGTCCTGATTCATTGCTGGTGAAGCCAGCCTGGAAAGAAATCTGGAACCTCTTTCTTAAATTGAATTAATACATACCCTATGGACCCAGTAGTCCCACTCTGAGGTAGAGAAATTCTCACACAGTAGGGAGACATGTATAACGGTGTTCATTGCAAAAGTTCTTGTGGTACAAAAAAACAATTCACAAGAACTCATACATAAAAAAATAACACATAAAGAATGTTAGAATGGTACCCTATAAGAGTTGGGAAAGACAGTAGAGAATGGACACAAAAGAGAATAAGTGAAAATTTTTTAAAGTAATGGGAGTGACATCACCAAGATAGTGACATAAGTTGTTCCTGACTTACCCTCACAGGAACAACCAACAACTACTAAAGAATAAGACACCACTGAGAGAATCCTAGAACACAACAGTGAGGCTAAAGCACCCCCGTGCAACACAGAGACCATAAAAGACTCCATTAGAACAGTAGAAGCAGCTACATGTTGATCACGTTGCATCAGCCCCATGTCAGTGCAACACAATGTGAAGAGATCTCTCTGAGCCTCCTGTTCCTCCCGTGGGAAAAGGAAATCCAAGGGGGTGGAGCAACCAGTTTCCCCTAGCATGTGGGTTGCTTTGCAGGAGATCCTGCTCTGATCTCAAACAACAGGGATTGCAGGGCAATCTGAGGAGCTCAACCACTAAAAATGTGATGGTGAAAGAACAGGGGAGGGGCTTGCAACAACCAGCACATGGATCTTGGCAGACTGAGTTCATACTTGCAGTGCCCAAGTAGTAATACCAACCAGCAGTTTTACTTATCTACGGAACAAAGTCACAAGCACATTCTGACCGGGGAGCACTGGAGGGTGCAGATCTGCCTGATTCAGATCCTCAAAGAAGGAGTTTTGAAGGGGCCTGAGCCCGGCTTGAACATGCCCAGGCAAGGAGGTGAATCACACCCCAACCACTGTGGACACTGTTTTCCAGCCCCATTTTACCAGAAGGGCTGGCAACAACTCCTAGAAGCAGTGCTGCCCAGTGGTGCTCAAGCCTAGAGGGAGGCAGAAAGAGCTGACTGTCCCCAGAGGAAAGCCAGTACCAGATATGAGGCATTTCACTAATACACACAGGCAGGGAGTGTATAGCCAAGGTGGAGAGTAGCTCCCAGTTCCTCTCAACCAGAGATCCAGTTTGAGAAACTGAGAGTAGCCTGGAGCAGCCCTACCCACTTTCAACCAGGCAAGGAGCTTAATCACAGCCCCTCCAGCTGTGGAGAATGTGGATCCATCTGACCAAAAGGGCTAGAGAAAACTCCTAGAAGTTGTGTAGACTAGAAGCACTCAATCCAAAAGGTGGGTGGGCAGAGTTAATATTTTTAAGAACAAAGCTAGTGACCCTCTTCTGTCAGGAAACTTGAGGCGCAGGTCATCTTCAGTTAAGACAACAAAAAGCTTTACTGACTTTAGAGCTGCTTCTCCCCCTATGCCCAGGCAGAGAATCTAATTTGTAGCCCTGCTCATTGCTGAATACAGTCTTCAGCCTGTCAAACCAGGGAATCTAACCAGAGCAAACAGGAAGCTGCATAGCCCATTAAATAGCCCTATGTATAGTGGTAACTGATAGAAAGTACAGCCCATAGTTTCCCATCTGAAAAGAAAAAAAAAACTGACCAGGGAATTTAGTGCATACTCTGGCTTGATTTGAGTCACCAGTCAATAAGCTATACAGGCCCTGGACTCCATCCTACCGCCCTTCCAAGGCAAGGACGCTAATTCATAACCCCATAAGCTACTGAATATAGTACCCAGTACCAACTATCTAGTAAGCCTGACCAGAGAATCCAGGCAACCATGAAGTCCATCCTACAGACTCATATGAGTAGAGAACCAAGCCAGCAGACTTATCCAACAGTTCTCAGCTAGTGGCACACTCCCTTCCCTGTCCTCAGAATGTAAACAGTTGCCTTGCCCCAAAATGGAAAATAATAGCAGACCCCACCTGCTAAAGGATATTACTAGCAGACACGCAACAAACCCCAAGATGAGCTGACTGGAGAAAAACTGTCTTGGCCAAAGGAAACCTATAAAGTCTGAAAGCAGAGACCAATCATTCAAATATGTAGATACCAATGTAAGGAATCAACGATCATGATAAATCAGGTAAATAGGACATCAAAGGAAACTCACAAAGATCCAATAACTGACTCTAAGAAAATGGAGAAATGTGAACTGCCAGATAAAGTATTCAAAATAATCCTGTTAAAGAAGTTTAGTGTACTAATAGAGAACACAGACAACTAAATGAAATTTGGAAAACAATGCATGAACAAAATGAGAAGTTCAACAAGGAAATAGCATACATTAAAAAAAAAACAGAAATTCTAGAGTTGACAAGTTCAGTAAGTAATCTGAAGAATCCAATAGAGAATATCAGAGGTAGAGCTGACCACACAGAAAAAAGAATCAACACCTCAAATTTACAATGTTAGAAATTACCTAGTCAGAGGAGCAAAATGAAGAAAAAAGTAAATAAAGCCTATGAGAATTATGGGACACAAAGGAAACCAATAATCACATTATGGAATTCCACAAGGAGAAGGGAAAGGGACAGAATGTAAACTGAAAGCAATAATGGCTGAGAATTTACTGAACCTAAGAAGAGTAATGGACATTCGAATCCATAAGGCTCAAAGGATCCCAAATAGGTTGAACTCAAATAGGACTAAAAAAGAGATATTATAATTAAATCGTCAAAAGTCAAAAACAAAGAATTTCAAGGGCAGCAAAAGAAGAGATACATTGCATACAAGGGAACCCCTGTAAGACTATCAGTAGATTTCTCAACAGAAACTTTTTAGGCCAGGAAAAAATGGGATGATATATTCAAAATATTGAAATAAAATAACTGTCAACCAAGAATTCTGTACCAGAAAAGCTATCCTTCAGAAGCAAAGTAAGACTAAAAACTTTTCAAACAAAAGCTGAATAGTTCATTACTACTACACCTGACATAAAAGAAAGGCTAAAGAAAGTTTTAGTGGAAGTAAAAGAATACTAATTAACATCATAAAAACATAAAAAGGTAGTTTAAATCTCATTGGTAATGGTAAATATATAGTCACACATTCTGCAATATGGCAATAGTTCACTTAAAATTCTAGGTTACAAATAAAAAATAAGCATAGTAAAAATAATGGTAACTACAATAATAAGTTATTAGTTACATGATATAAAAAACATGTGAATTGTAAAATAATGTAAAATGTAAAGGGGAGGAATGGTAAAAGTGTAAAGCTTACAAATACTATTGAAGTTAAGCTGTTATCAATTTAAAATAGGATATTATAAGTTTAAGGTATTTTATGTAAACCTTATGGTAATCACAAGGGAAAATCATTTAATTACACAAAAGAACATAATAAAGAAGTCAATGCATATTGATACCAAAAGACATCAAAACACACAAAAAAATAAAATGAGAAACAAGGAACAATGGATTTACAACAACAACAACCAGAAAACACAAAACAAAGTGGCAATAGTAAGTCTTTATCAATATTTACTTTAATGTACACTGATTAAATTCTCCAATTAAAGGACATAGAATAGCTGAATGGATATGAAAACAAGATCAAATAATATATTACCTACAAGAAACTCATTTTGTCTTTAGAGGCAAACAGAATGAAAGTGAAGGGATAGAAAAAGACATTTCAAGCAAATGGTAGCCAAAAAAAGCAGGATGGCTATAGTTATATAAACTTAAAGTGTTAAAAGAGACCAAAAAATGTCATTATATAATGAAAAAAGGATCAATACATCAGGAAGATATAACAGTTATAAATATTTATGCATCCAACATTGGAACATTTAAATATATAAAGCAAAACTAACAGAGATGAAAGGAAAAATAAATAGTAATATGATAACAGCTGGGGACTTTAATACCCCACTCTAAACAATGGATACATCATACAAACAGAGTATCAATAAACAATGGATTTGAACAACACTACACACCAAATTGATCCAATAGACCTATGCAGAACATTCTATCAAACAACAGCAGAATACACATTATTCTCAAGCACACACGGAACATTTTCTAAGATAGACCATATATTAAGTCACAAAACAAGTCATAACTAATTCAAGAAGATTAACATCATACCAAGTATTGTCTGCGACCACAGTGGCATGAAATTAGAAATCAGTAACAACAGAAAAACTGGAAGATTCACAAACACATAGAAATTAAACAACACTATCCTGAAAAAAATGGATCAAATAAGAAATTAAGGGGGAAATAAAGTTTCTTGAGACAAACAGAAATGGAAATATAATATGCAGGAACTTGAAGAATGAAACAAAAAGAGTTCTAGAAAGAAGTTTATACCAACAAACACCAACATTAAGAAGCAAGAACAATCCCACAAAACAACCTAACTTTACGTCTTATGAAACTATAAAAAAGAAACTGAGCCCAAACTTAGCAGAAGAAATAATAAAAATTAGAGCAAAAATAAATAAAATTGAGAACAGAGAAACAGTAAAAAAGATTAAACAAACTGAGTTGGGTTCTTTAAAAGATAAACAAAATTGATAAATCCTTAGCTAGACTAACCAAGAAAAAGAGATAAAGGACAAATATCATCAAAATTACAAATGATGTTAGCCCAGTGATGGATATTAAGGAGGGCATGTATTGCATGAGCACTGGGTGTTATACGAAAACAGTGAATCATGAACACTACATCAAAAACTAATGATGTACTGTATGGTGACAAACATAACAAAATAAAATAAAATTTAAAAAATTACAAATGAAAAAGCATACATTTCAACTAATACCATAGAAATTCAAAGAATCATAAGAAGTTATTTTAAAACAACTATACACCAACAAACTAGACAACCTAAAAATTTTTTAAAAAAATCTTAGAAACACAACTTACTAAGACTGAATCAGGAAGAAATAGAAGGTCTATATAGACCAATTACCAGTAAAAAGATTTAGTTAGTAATCAAAATTCTCCCAATGAGGAAAAGCCCAGTAACAGATGGCTTCACTAATGAATTTTCCCAAACACTTAAAAAGAAATTAACACCAAATCTTCTCAAACTCTTCCAAAAAACTAAAGAGGAAGGAACACTCCCAAACTCATTTTGCAAAGGCTGCATTATCTGGATACCAAAACCAGAAAAGGACACTGGTTACTGGGGGGGGGGGGGGGAACTGTAGGTCAATATCCCTGATGAATATAGATGCAAAAATTTTCAATAAAATACTAGCAAACTGAATTTAGCAGCACATTAAAAGGCTCATACACCATGATCAAGTAGGATTTATTCCTAGGATGCAAGGATGGTTCTGCATACAGAAATCAATCACTGTGATACTTAAAAGAATCATGAACATCTCAATAGACACAGAAAAATATCTGGGAAAATTCAGCATGATTCATGATGATAACAACAAATGAGGCATAACAGGAACATATCGCACATAATAGAGGCCATATATGACAAGGCCACATCTAACATCATACACAATAGTGAAAGGCTGAAAACTTATCCTCTAAGATCAAGAACAAGACAAGGTGTCCATTTACAGCACTCATATTCAACACAGTACCAGAAGTCCTACCTAGACCAATCAGGCAAGCAAAAGGAATAAAACGTTTCAGAATTTGAAAGGAAGAAGGAAAATTACCTTATTTGCAGATGACATGATTTTATATACAGAAAATCCTTAAGAATCAACCAAAATCTTAGATCAAACAAATGAATTCAATAAATTTGCAGGATACAAAATTAACATACAAAAATCAGTAGCATTTCTACACACTAACAATGAATTTTCTGAAAAAGAAATTGATCCCATTTACCATAGCATAAAAAAACAATAAAGTACCTAGGAATAAATTTAACTAAGGAGGTGAAAGCTCTCTAAAAAGTACAAGACATTGGTGAAATAAGTCAAAAAAGATACAAACGGGAAGGCATCCTGTGTTCAAGGATTGAAGAATTGATATTGTTGAAATGTCCATACTACCAAAAGTCAAAAAAGCTTTGTATAGACTTAATACAATCCCTACCAATATTCCAATGGCACTTTTAATAGAAGTAGAAAAAATAAACCTAAAATTTATGTGGAACCTCAAAAACCCTGAATAGCCAAAGAAATCCTGAGAAAGAACAAAGCAGAAAGAAGCACACTCCTGATTTCAAGCTACAGTCAGGAAGAGTATGATACAGGCATAAAAACAGACAAAGAGACCAATGGACCAGAATTAAGAGCCCAGAAATTAACCCAAGTATATATAGTAAACTAATATTTGACAAATATACAAGAATACTTAATGGAGAAAACATAGTCTTTTCAATAAATTGTGCTGGGATAATTTGATATGCATAAGCAAAAGAATAAACCTTACCTATATCTTACATACTCAGAAAGATTAACTCAAAATGGATTAAAGACTTAAATGTAGGACCTGAAACTATGAAATTTCTCAATGAAAACATAGGAATAATGCTCCTTGACATGGGTCTTGGTAATGATTTTTTGGGTATGACACCAAAAGCACAAGCAACAAAATTAAAAAAAAAATAAACAAATGGGACTACCTAAAACTAAAAAGTTTCTCCACAGCAAAGCAAAAGAAACCATCAACCAAGTGAAAAGACAATGGAATGTGAAAAGTATTTGCCAACCATATATCTGAGAAGGGGTTAATGTTCAAAATATAGAAAGAAGATATACAACTCACTAACAACAACAACAACAACAAAAACACGAATAAGCCAATTAAAAGTGGGCAAATGACCTGAATAGGCATTCTCTGGAGACAAAGAAGATATATGAAAGGTCAATAGGTACATGAAAAGATGCTCAATATCACTAGTGATCAGGGAAATGTAAATTTCCACACTGAGATATCTCCTCATCTGGTTAGAATGGCCATCATTAAAAAGACAAGACATAGGGGCACCTGGGTGGCTCAATCAGTTAAGTGTCTGCCTTCAGCTTAGGTCATGATCTCAGGGTCCTGGGTCTGAGCCCCGCATTGAGAAGCCTGCTTCTCCCTCTCCTTTTGCCATTCCCCCTTCTTGTGCTCTCATGCTCGCTCTCTCTCTTTCAAATAAAATATTTAAAAAAAAAAATTTAAAAGACAAGAAATAACAATTACCAATACGGAGTGGATGTGGAGATAAGAGAAATTCTCTTTTGCACTGTTGGTAAGATTGTTAATTGGTACAATCACTATGGAAAACAATATGGAGGATACTTATAAAATTAAAAATAAAACTACCATTATGATTTAGCAATTCCACTTCTGGAAATACATCCAAAGGAAATGAAAACACTAACTTGAAAAGATTCTTGCACCCCTATGTTCACAGCAGCATTATTTACAATAGCCAAGACATAGAAACAACCTATATATCCACTGATGGATAAATGGATAAAGAAGTTATATAATATATATAACATATATAACAAACTATCATTCAGCCATACCAAAAAAAACAAAACAAAACAAAGGAAATTCTACCATTTGTTATGACATAGTTGAACACTGAAGGCATTATGCTAAGTGAAACAAAACAAAGACAAATACTGTATGATCGCACTTATATGTGGAATCTAAAAATAACGCCAAACTGATAGATGAAGAGACCATACTTGTGGTTACCAGAGGCAGAGGATGGGGAGAAAGGGAATTAGAGGAAGGTGGTCAAAAGGTACAAACTTCCAGTTACAAGGTAAATAAGGACTAGGGATGTAATGTGCAAAATGATGACTATAGTAAAAGTGCTGTATGATACATAGGAAAATTGTTAAGATAGTAAACCCTATGAGTTCTCATCACAAAAATAATTATTTTCCCTTTTTTATTGTATCTATATGAGAAGACAGATAGTAGTTGAACGTATTGTGGTAATCATTTAACAATATATGTAAATCATGTTGTATGCCTTAAACTGACACAGTGATGTATGTCAATTACTTCTCAATAAAACTGGAAAAAAGTAAGTGATGGTCCTTACACAGGTCAATGATTATAAAGTGCCACAAGCTAAGTGTGATTAATTCATCCCTCTGGTTGGACTTTGCTGTCATTCATTAATTCATCAAATATTATATAGACTAGTGCATGCAAGGCACTGTGCTATATGCTGGAGATACAATATTGAGTAAAACATTGTCCTCAGAGAGCTTATACTTAGCTGGGGAAGACAGATATTAAACATAATTAGACCAAGCTATGTTTGAAATCCAGTTTTATCATTTACTAGCTATATAATTTTAAGCAAGTCACTTAACCTTTCTGAACCTCTGTTTCTCTATCTATAAGATTGAAATAGTAACACCTAACTTATATGTCTGTTGTGAAGATCAAATAATATAATGTATGTAAAGCATTTACCATGGTGTTTGGAATATAGTAAGTGCTCAGTAAATGTCAATTATCATTATTATTATCACATTATAATTAATACAAAAAGAGACCTTTGATTCTCATTCAAGCCTTTTAAATTTTATTAGCACACAACTCCTAAAATTTTTGGTTATCCCTTTTCCTGGTAAGTGCTAGATTAGATAATACAAATTAGAAGTAGGTAGAGGACAATGACAAGTGACAGCTATGAAAAAGGAGAGAAACCAGAAAAGACAGACAATATATGTTAATAATGATAAACCTACTGAACAAGAAAGTCAAGATATATTTGGTATTTTCTTTTAAAAAACTAATATTTTATAGCTAGCCTTCAAAAATGGTTAGAATATTTCCCCCCATGAAGTGGCAATCAGTTGCTAAAATATATTCTTATGGAGAACAACTTATTATCCAATAAGACTAGACAGATAATGGGTTACTGTAGTTTCAAGTTTGGAAAAAGAGTAGTCATTAACAACTGTAAAATACTAACATTAAATTGCCTTAAAAATAGATTTTGCACCTTCCAAGAGCTTGCATATGAAACTGCAGACAAAATGGAGCAAGAAATGAACAGCACTTAACACCTTGCTGATGTTTTCTCAAATTCAAATATAAAAAAATCCAGTGAAACACAACTAGGAAATAAAGAAGGGAAGGGGTTATTCCTAAAATATGTTTTTAGCTAATTTTGTTAATATTGACTATGTACCTTCATTTTAGAAATTAAACTCTCTTTATAAGCAGGAAAACATCTTTCAAAAGTTTAGTCTGCCAAAAGATAATATAAATCTTAATTATATGTTGCCTACCTATCTTAAATTTTCCTTTACTTACAGGCCAGGGAAAACAACATTCTTGGTTTGTTTATATGAATTTGCACTGTGTCCTTACATATATTTAAAAACTAAAGTTCTAGTAAAAGTGGAAATGCAATTTTTTCTGTCAATAATAATGTGTTTTATAATAAATATTAACAATTATTACTGTGAACAAGCATGCTACAAGGAAAGGAAATAAAGCATAAAATACTAGTTTGATCTAAACTCCCTCTCCCCAAACCTCTAATTTACCCATTTACAAATAAAATAATCCTACAATCATTCTGCCATAGACATGACTACAGAATGCTACCCAAATTCATTTTCTTCCTCTTTGGTGGATATTATTCTCCCATAAATAATCTCCTCTTTAGCTAGAAATGCATGTTTTCCTACCATATATGGATAGAATCATTTATCAATTTTCTGTATATAATTAGAAAATACTATATATTATTTCTATTATATATAGTATACTATATATTATTTCTAATATATAGTATAAAATATAGTATAATATATAGTATAAAATACTATATATTATTTTATATAATAAAATACTATATATTATTTAATACTAAAATAATATAATTAGAAAGGTGTTCAAAATAATCTCTGAACACCTTTATAGTGCAGAATTTAAAAGTATAATTTTCCATTCAACTAGTGAGTGTTAACCTAAGGCCTGTAAGCCCTGATGCTGTTACCATAAAAATTAAACCAGATCCACAACCATCTTCTAGCTTTTTCCCATTGTCTAATTACACGTCCACCAATGAGAATGCTAGTTAGCTAACTGCCCACTTAATGGGTTGGAGAACAAAGCAAAAGATAGAACATAAATGAGACAGTAGTGTATAGAAGTTATGAAACCAAGGAAAGCTAAGAAAGATAATGAGATGTTGGAAAAAAAAGTAACCTCTTTTCCTGATGCTGCTACTTCTCCACCACAGGAAAATCATAGCAAGTAGAGCTTTGTAAGTTGTTCTGTTGATGACACTATTAACGGCACAAATAGCAGTAATTTGGGAAGCCAAGTCCAAGTTACTCAAGTTCTTAGAAAACTCTTTTGTATGGGAAAACATCTTTCCATAGACAAGATAATCTGGGCAGTTTTGACTCCAAAATGTGTGCCTTCCTGTAATTATAGTCTCAGTGAATTTTAATCTGCTTGGGTTCATTTGCTAATATCAATTTTTGGAAATCAGAATGGACCAAAGCTGTGGTAGGTGGAGGTTTTATACCAGCATTCATCAGTGAGTAAGCTATATGGGCTTTAGAAAATTTGGGTAATGTTTCACTTTAAATGATTTGGTAATCAAGAAAGGTGCAATGAACCCTTCATTAATTCAACATGCAATTCCTGATTTATCATCTTTAGCATATGGTTATTTACATATTCTTACCTGGACATGTTCAAATATTTATTGTAATAAAAATCCTACTCCCTCATTAGATACTGTTCATCAGATTCATCCTACTTTAGTTCATCTCTTGCACTGTGACTCTCTAGAAGTAATTAGAAATATTTGCTAAGCTATGTCTTACCTTACTGATGGTCCAAAAAAGCTAATTGAAGTAGTTATAAAAATGAGAGATTTACCATGGTCTGTAAAGCTTCTATGAGCTACTAAATTGCCACCTGATCACCCCAAGTGTAGCTACCACCTCTCACCATACAATGCTATCACATTATTGAATACATTCCTTATAGCATGCTTTTTATTTCTGTGACTTATTCAATCCATAAATGGAAGCCTAGATTTCCCATTCCCATTCACCATTTAGCCCATCCCCACAGGTTCCCTCCCCTCTGGCAAACATCAGTTTGTTCTCTGGAATTATAAATCTGATTCTGCTTTTTGTTCATTCACTTGTTTTTGTTTTTGTTTTTTTAGTTTTCACATATGAGTGAAATTATGTGGCATTTGTCTTTCTTAGTCTGACTTCTTTCTTTTTTTAAAAAATTTTATTATGTTATGTTAGTCACCATACAATACATCATTAGTTTTTGATGTGGTGATCCACGATCCATTGTTTTCGTATAACACCCAGTGCTCCATGCAGTATGTACCCTCCTTAATACCCATCACCGGGCTAACCAAACCCCCCTCCCTCCTCCCCTCTAAAACCCTGTTTGTTTCTCAGAGTCCATAGTCTCTCATGGTTCATCTCTCCCTCCAATCCCCCCCATTTTTCCCTTCCATCTCCTAATGTACTCCATGCTATTCCTTATGTTCCACAAATAAGTGAAACCATATGATAACTGACTCTCTCTGCTTGACTTATTTCACTTAGCATAATCTCCTCCAGTCCCATCCATGTTGATGTAAAAGTTGGCTATTCATCCTTTCTGATGGCTGAGTAATATTCCATTGTATATATGGACCACATCTTCTTGATCCATTCATCTGTTGAAGGGCATCTCGGCTCTTTCCACAGTTTGGCTATTGTGGACATTGTTACTATGAACATTGGGGTGCATATGGCCCTTCTTTTCACTACATCTGTATCTTTGGGGTAAATACCCAGGAGTGCAGTTGCTGGGTCATAAGAGAGCTCTATTTTTAATTTTTTGAGGAACCATCACACTGTTTTCCAAAGTGGCTGTACCAACTTGCATTCCCACCAACAGTGTAAGAGAGTTCACCTTTCTCCACAACCTCACCAACATTTGCTGTTTCTTTCCCTCTCCATTTTTTCCATTCTAACTGCTGTAAGGTGGTATCTCAATGTGGTTTTGATTTGAATTTCCCTGATGACTAATGATGATGAACATGTTTTCATGTGTCTGTTAGCCATTTGTATGTCTTCTTCAGAGAAGTGTCTTTTCATATCTTCTGCCCACTTTTTGACTTGATTATTTGTTTTTTGGGTGTTGAGTTTGAGAAGTTCTTTATAGATCTTGGATACCAGCCCTTTATCCATAGTGTCATTTGCAAATATATTTTCCCATTCTGTGGGTTGCCTCTTTGTTTTGTTGACTGTTTCCTTTGCTGTGCAGAAGCTTTTTATCTGGATTAAGTCCCAAAAGTTCATTTTTGCTTTTGTTTCACTAGCTTTTGGAGATGTATCTTGAAAGAAGTTGCTGTGGCCAATGTCAAAGAGGTTACTGCCTATGTTCTCCTCTAGGATTTTGATAGATTCCTGTCTCACATTGAGGTCTTTCATCCACTTTGAGTTTATCTTTGTGATTCGTGTTAGAGAATGGTCGAGTTTCATTCTTCTGCATGTGGCTGTCCAATTTTCCCAGCACCATTTATTGAAGAGACTGTCTTTTTAACATCGCATGTTTTTTCCTGCTTTGTCAAAGACTGTTTGACCATAGAGTTGAGGGTCCATATCTGGGTTCTCTATTCTGTTCCATTGGTCTATATGTCTGTTTTTGTGCCAGCACCATGCTGTTTTGGTGATCCCTGCTTTGTAATATAGCTTGAAATTGGGCAACGTGATGACCCCAGCTTTGTTTTTCTTTTTCAACATTTCCTTGGCGATTCGGGGTCTTTTCTGATTCCATACAAATTTTAGGATTGTTTGTTCCAGTACTTTGAAAAATGTCATTGGAATTTTGATTGGGATGGCATTGAAGGTATAGATTGCTCTGGGTAGCATAGACATTTTAACGGTGTTTATTCTTCTGATCCATGAGCATGGAATATTTTTCGATCTTTCTGTGTCTTCTTCAATTTCTTTCATGAGTGTTTTGTGGTTCCTATAGATCCTTTACCTCTTTGGTTAGGTTTATTCCGAGGTATCTTATGGTTTTTGGTGCTATTGTAAATGGAATCGTTTCTCTAATTTCTCTCTCTACAGTTGCGTTGTTACTGTATAAGAAAGCAGCTGATTTCTGTGCATTGATTTTGTATCCTGCCACATTACTGAATTGCTGTAAGAGTTCCAGTAATTTGGGGGTGGAGTTTTTGGGTACTCCACATAAAGTATCATGTCATCTGCAAAAAGAGAGAGTTTGACTTCTTCTTTGCCAATTTGAATACCTTTTATTTCTTTTTGTTGTCTGGTTGCTGTTGCTAGGACTTCTAGTACTATGTTGAACAAGAGTGGCGAGAGTGGGCATCCTTGGCGTGTTCCTGATCTTAAGAGAAAGACTCTCAGCTTTTCCCCATTGAGGAAAATATTTGCTGTGTGTTTTTCATAGATGGATTTTATGAACTTGAGGAATGTTCCCTCTATCCCTATACTCTGAAGAGTTTTAACCAGGAAAGGATGTTGTATTTTGTCAAATCCTTTACTGCATCAATTGAGAGGACCATATGGTTCTTCTCCCTTCTCTATTAATGTGTTCTAGCACATTGATTGATTTGCGAATGTTGAACCACCCTTGCATCCGGGGATAAATCCCACTTGGTCGTGGTGGATGATCCTTTTAATGTATTGTTGGATCCTATTAGCTAGGATTTTTTGAGGATTTTGGAATCCATATTCATCAGGGATATCGGTCTGAGATTCTACATTTTGATGGGGTCTTTGCCTGGTTTGGGGATTAAGGTGATGCTGCCCTCATAGAATGAGTTTGAAAGTTTTCCTTCTGTTTCTATTTTTTTAAACAGCTTCAGTAGAATAGGTATTATTTCTTCTTTGAATGTTTGGTAGAATTCCCAGGGAATCCATCAGGCCCTGGACTCTTGTTTTTTGGGAGGTTTTTGATCACTGTTTCAAACTCGTTACTGGTTATTGGCCTATTCAGGTTGTCAATTTCTTCCTGTTTCAGTCTTGTCAGCTTATAGGTTTCCAGTAAGGTCTCCATTTCATCCAGATTGCTCAGTTTATTGGCATATAGTTGTTGATAATAATTTCTAATAATTGTTTCTATTTCCTTGGTGTTAGTCGTGATCTCTCCCCTTTCATTCATAATTTTATTAATTTGGGTCCTTTCTCTTTTCTTCTGGATAAGTCTGGCCAGTGGTTTATTGATCTTATTAATTCTTTCAAAGAGCCAACTTTTAGTTTCGTTGATCTGACCTACTGTGTTTCTGGTTTCTAATTCATTGATCTCTGCTTTAATTTTAATTATTTCTCTTCTAATGCGTGGCTTAGGCATCGTTTGTTGCTTTTTCTCTAGTTCTTTAAGGTGCAGAACTGGTTGGTGCCTTTGGAATTTTTCTATTTTTTTGAGTGAGGCTTGGATGGCTATGTATTTCCCCCTTAGGACCGCCTTTACAGTATCCCATAGGTTTTGGACCGTGGTGTTTTCGTTCTCATTGATTTCCATGAATTGTTTAAGTTTTTCTTTGATTTCCTGGTTGACCCAAACATTCTTGAACAGAGTGGTCTTTAGCTTCCAAGTGTATGAATTTCTGCCAAAGTTTTTCTTGTGATTGAGTTCCGGTTTTAAAGCATTGTAGTCTGAGAATATGCAGGGAATAATCTCAATCTTTTGGTATCGGTTGAGACCTGATTTGTGACCCAGTATGTGGTCTATTCTGGAGAAAGTTCCATGTGCGCTCGAGAAGAATGAGTATTCTCTTGTTTTAGGGTGGAATGTTCTGTAAATATCTATGAGGTCCCTCTGGTCCAATGTGTCATTCAAAGCTCTTGTTTCCTTGTTGATTTTCTGCTTAGATGATCTGTTCATTGCTGAGAGTGGAGTATTGAGGTCTCCTACAAGTAACATATTGTTATCAATATGACTCTTTATTTTGGGTAACAGTTGGCTTATGTAGATGGCTGCTCCCATATTGGGGGCATAGATATTTACAATTGTTAGATCTTCTTGTTGGATAGACCCTTTAAGTATGATATAGTGTCCTTCTGTGTCTCTAATTACAGACTTTAGTTTAAAATCTAATTTGTCTGATATAAGAATTGCTACCCCAGCTTTCTTTTGAGGTCCGCTGGCATGGAAGATGGATCTCCATCCCTTCATTTTCAGTCTGGATGTATCTTTAGGTTCAAAATGAGTCTTTTGTAGGCAGCATATGGATGGTTCCTGTCTTTTTATCCAATCTGCAACCCTGTGCCATTTTATGGGAGCATTTAGGCCATTTACGTTGAGAGTGATTATTGAAAGATATGAATTAATTGTCATCATGTTGCCTCTGAAGACGTTGTTTTTATAGATTGTCCCTGTAAATTTCTGTTGTATATCACTCTTGGGGTCTTTCTCCTTTTTTAGAACCCCCCTTAATATTTCTTGCAGGGCCGGCTTAGTGGTCACATATTCTTTTAGTTTCTGCCATTCATGGAAGCTCTGCACCTCTCCATCCATTCTAAATGACAGCCTTGCCGATAAAGTATTCTTGGCTGCATGTTCTTCTCATTTAGTACCCTGAATATGTCTTGCCAGGCCTTTCTGGCTTGCCATGTCTCTGTGGATAGGTCTGACGTTATTCTGATGTTCCTCCCTCTGTATGTAAGGAATCTCTTCCCCCTAACTGCCCTTAAGATGGTTTCCTTGGTTCTAAGATTTGCAAGTTTTACTATTACATGCTGGACGGAGTGTTGGCCTGTTTTCCTTGATCTTGGGAGGGGTCCTCTCTGCCTCTAGGACATGAATGTTTGTTTCATTCCCCAGATTAGGGAAGTTCTCAGCTACAATTTGCTCAAATACATCTTCTAGTCCTCTCTCTCTCTCCACTCCCTCCGGGATTCCAGTTATTCTGACATTGGAATGCTTCATGGTGTCACTTATTTCTCTGATTTTATTTTCATGGATTCTTAGTTGTTTTTCCCTGGCCTCCTCTTTTCCCTTTTTATCTATTATATTGTCTTCCAGGTTGCTTATTCATTTTTCTGCCTCAGTTACCCTAGTTGTTAGATTATCTAGATTGGATTGGATCTCATTGATAGCATTTTTAAGTTCTGCCCATTCGGCTTTCATTTCTGCCCTTAGAGACTCTATGTTGCCATTAATTGATTTCTCCATTCTAGCCATTGTTTTCACAATTGCTCACCTGAATTCCATCTCTGACATCTTGGTTATATCTGCATCCATTTGTAAATCTGCAGCATCAGTCATAATCTCTGAGTCTTTTCTATTTTGGGGGCTCCTCCTCCTAGTCATTCTGTTGATGGGTGTTTGAGGGAATGTATAGAGTCTAAATTATTGACCAGAACCCAAGCAAGATGCACCTGTTTTCTTGGGACCTTAGGGTTGCTGGCCTCTTGTTTTCCCAGCCTGTCTTCTGGGGCAGGGGCCTGCCCTGCTGTTACTCAGGCAACTGTGTTTGGGCGGAGTTGCCCTGCCCCCCTGTGGCGGGGGATGGGCTCCGTGGTAATCAGTTTTGGGGGCTTTTGTTCCCTGGTGGCTTTCCCTGGCGGCTTTCCACGAGACCGTTTCTAACCCCCTGCCTCAGAGCAGAGAGACCGCAGTCTGTTCCTCAGTGAACTCTCCAGGCCACACCGCCTCGGTTTCTGTCCATGCTGCTATAAACTGCAGCGTCCTGGGTTGTGCGCCCCTCCACAGCACTCCCAGTCCTGCCTCCACGTCAGAGCATGTCTCTGCCCTTTGTACTTCTAAAACTGCCAGCCACCCCCAGTTCGCACGTGCGACTCTGCTGCTCTGGGTTTCTGCCCCAGGGGCTGCCCTAAAAGTCCTTTCCCCGCCACTGGTCTGAGAGTCTGTGCCCGGTCCCCAGCGCGTGAGGCTGTCGCTCACCGGTGATGTAGGATCCCCATGGCCAGGCACCCTCCCGCTGCCTTTTATCCTCCAATATCTGCCCGCAGAATCACGGCTCCCCACTTCGTACCTCGAAACCAACCGCCTGCGATATTCTATTTGTAGAGATCCACATCTTCTTACATCTCAGGCTGGTTTCATGGGTGCTCAGAGTGGTCTGGTAGATATCCAGCTCAATTCCAGGGACCAGTTGAAATAGGGTCCCCGACTCCTCCGCCATCTTTCCTTCTTCCCCTGATTTATTTCACTAAGCATAATATAACATAGGCCCATCCAAGTTGTCACAAATGGCAAGAGCTCATCTTTTTATGGCTGAGTAATATTCTACTATATATGTATATCCCATATATATGACACATTTTCCTTATGCATTTGTCCACTGAAGGATACTGGTTCCTTTCATATATTCACTATTTTTAATACTGCTGAATTAATCATAGTAGTGCCTATATCTTTTCAAATCAGTGTTTTCATTTTCTTTGAAATGAAATTTATATTATATTTTTAATTTTTAAAGTTCTTTTTTGTTCATTTGTTTGTTTTGCACCTAGCATCCTGCAGTTCAGAGACCTCTCCAGAGAGACCTCTCCAGAGAATAAAACCCTAGACTCCTGCTGGCTTGAGACAACATTTCACTCATCTACCAAGCTGAGGCAGGAAGGGATTTGGGGCTCTAAATACACTTTAAATAGATATTCAATTGGTCCTTCTGCTTTTGTCTTTACCTACACACCCACTTTCAGAAATACTACCAATTCTTAAATGTTTGGGGTCTTCTCCAGGATAACTAGGTTGCTTCTCAGCTTGTTCTTTTTTTCCTTAAGTTTTTATCTTAATTCCAGTTAGGTGACATACAGTGTAATATTAGTTTCAGGTGTACAATAGAGTGATTCAACACTTCCATACAATACCCAGTGCATCACAAGTGCACTCCTTAATACCCATCACCTATTTAACCGATCCTCCATAGTTAAGAGTCTTCCTCTCTCTCTTTTTCTTCCCTTTATTCATTTGCTTTGTCAAATCACATGGTATTTATCTTTCTCTCACTGATTTCAAGTACACTAATACTCTCTAGCTCAATGGATGTAGTTTCAAATGCCAAGTTATATATAAAATAGATAAATATATATATATTCATTCTTTATTCATCAGTAAATGAACATGTGGGCTATTTCCATAATTAGGCAATTGTAGATAATGCTGCTATAAACATCAGGGTGCATATATCCATTTGAATTACTATTTTTATATTCTTTGGGTAAATACATAGTAGTGCAATTGCTGGGCTGTAGGCTGGCTTTTAACTTTTTAAGGAACTTCCATTTAACTTTTTGAGGAACCTCCATACTGTTTTCCAGAGTAGCTGTACCAGTTTGCATTCCCACCAACAGTGAAAAAGTATTCCTGTTTCTCCACGTCTTCACCAAAACCTGTTTCTTGTGTTGTTGATTTTAGCCATTCTGACAAGTGATTTGTGTATAGAAATGCAACATATTTCTGTACATTGATTTTGTATCCTGTAACTTTAATGAATTCATTTATCAGTTCTAGCACTTTTTTGGTGGAGTTGTTTGGGTTTTCTATATATACTATCACATACATCTGTAAATAGTGAAAGTTTTACTTCTTCCTTGCCAACTTGGATGCCATTTATGTCTTTTTGTTGAATAGTTGCTGTGGCTAGCACTATGTTCAATAAAAAGCACACCCACACCAAGACATATTGTAATTAAATTTGCAAAATATAGTGATAAAGAAAAAATCTTAAAAGCACCAAGACAAAAAAAGCACTTAACTTACAAAGGAAAACCCATAAGGCTAGCTGGAGATTTCTCAACAGAAACTTGACAAGCTAGAAGGGAGTAGCTTGTTATATTAAAAAAATATCTGCAGCCAAGAATTCTCTATTCAATAAGGCTATCATTCAGAATAGAAATGGAGATTAAGAGTTTCCCAGAAGGGCACATGGGTGGCTCAGTCAGTTGAGTGACTGCCTTTGGCTCAGGATATGAACCTGGAGTCCCAGGATTGAGTCCTGCTTCCGAATCCCTGCTCAGTGGGGAGTCTGCTTCTCCCTCTGACCCTCCTCCCTTTTGTACTCTCTCTCTCTCTCTCAAATAAATAAAATCTTTAAAATAGTTTCCCAGAAAAACAAAAACTAAAGGAGTTCATGACCAGTAAATCGGCCCTGCAAGAAATATTAAAGGGTACCATTTGAGTGCAAAGATAAGAATGGATCACAGAAAATCTCCAGAAACAATGATAAAACAAGTAATAAAGTGATAACGCATATATATCAATAATTACTTTGAATGTAAATGGACTAAATGCTCCAATCAAAAGACATAGGGTGTCAGAATGGATTAAATAAAAAAAAAAGATCCACCTATGTGCTGCCTACAAGAGAATCATTTTAGACCTAAAGACACCTGCAGATTGAAACTGAGGGGATGGAGAAACATTTATCACACAAGTAGATGTCAATAGGAAGCCAGAATATCAATACTTACATTGGACAAAATAGACTTTAAAACAAATATTATGACAAGAAACAAAGAAAAGCACTATATAATCACAAAGAGAACAATCCAACAAGAGGATATAATCATCATAAATATTTATACATCCATTATGGGATCACCAAAATATATAAAATAATTCATAACAAACTCATTGATAACAATACAACAATAGGGGATTTTAACACCCTACTTACATGAATGGACAGATCATCTAAGCAGAAGATCAGCAAGGAAACTAGGGCTTTGAATGACACCTTGGATCAGATGTACTTAACAGACACATTCAGAGCATTTCATCCTAAAGCAGCAGAATACACATTCTTTTCAAGTTCACATGGAACATTCTCCAGAATAGATCATATACTGTGCCACAAATCAGGTCTCAAGGGGTACAAAAAGACTGAGATCATACCATGCTATTTTCAGACCACAATGAAACTTGAATTTAAGGACAAGAAAAAAAATTTGAAGGAGATAAATACAAGGAGGTTAAGGAACATCCTACTAAAGAATGAATGGGTGAACCAGGAAATTAAAAAAGAATTAAAAAATACATAGAAGCAAATGAAAATGAAAACATAACAGTTCAAAAGCTTTGGGATGAAGCAAGGTGGTCCTAAGAGGGAAGTATATAGCAATACAGGCCTTACTCAGGAAGTAAGAAAAGTCTCAAATACACAACCTAACCTCACACCAAAAGGAGCTTGAAAAAGAACAGCAAATAAAGCTTAAGTCTGGCAGGAGAAGAGAAATAAAAAAAATTAGAGCAGAAATCAAAGATATATAAATTAAAAAAATAACAGTAGAACAGATCAAGGAAAGTAGGAGCTGGTTCTTTGAAAGAATTAACAAAATTGATAAACCCTGAGCCAGACTTATCAAAAAAATATAAAAAAGAGAGAGGACCCAAATAAATAAAAATCATGAATGAAAGAGGAGAGATCACAACCAACACTAAAGAAATACAAACAATTCTAAGAGAATATTATGAGCAATTATATGCCAACAAATTAGGTAATTTGGAAGAAATGGATAAGTGTTTCCTAGAAACATATAAACTAACAAAACAAAAAAAGGAAGAAAGAGAAAGGTGAGCAGACCCATAACCAGCAAAGAAATTGAATCTGTAATAAAAAATCTCCCAACCAACAAGATTCTACAGCTGGATGGTTTCCCAAGAGAATTCTACCAAACATTTAAAGAAGAATTAATATTTATTCTCCTTCTAAAACTGTTACAAAAAATAGAAATGGAAGGAAAACTTCCAAACTCATTCTATGAGGTCATTATTACCTTAATCTCAAACCAGAGAAAGATCCATTTAAAAAGGAGAATTACAGACCAATATCCCTGATGAACATGGATGCCAAAATTCCCGCCAAGATACAAGCTAATAGGATCCAACAGGCCATTCAAAGGATTATTCACCATGACCAAGTGGGATTTATTACTGGGCTGCAGAGATAGTTCAACATCCACAAATTAATCAACATGATATAGTATTAAAGAATCAATAGCAAACATGATCCTCTCAATAAATGCAGAAAAAACATTTGACAAAATACACTATCCTTTCTTTACATAAAAAAAAAAATTCCATGATGTAGTGATAGAGACAATATACCTCAGTGTCATAAACACCATATACGCAAAACCCCCAATGAATATCATCCTCAATAGCATTTCCCCTAAGATCAGAAACATGACACGGATGTCCATTTTCACCACTTTTGTTCATCCTAATACTGGAAGTCCTAGCCTCAGCAATCAGACAATAAAAAGAAATAAAAGGCATCCAAATTGGTAAAGGAGAAGTCCAATTTTCAGTCTTTGCAGACTACATCATACTCTATGTAGAAAACCCAAAAGACTCCACCAAAAAATTGCTAGAACTCATACAGGAATTCAGCAAAGTGGCAGGATATAAAATGAAAACACAAAGGTCTGTTGCATTTCTACAAACTAACAATGAAGCAGAAGGAAAAGAAATCAAGGAATCAATCCTGTTTATAATTGCACCAGAAACCATAAGATACCTAGGAATAAACCTAACCAAGGGGGTAAAAGATCTGTACTCTGGAAAGTATAGAAAACTTATGAAAGAAATTGAGGAAGACACAAAGAAATGGAAAAACTTCCCATGCTCATGGATTGGAAAAAAATATTGTTAAAATGTCTATACTACCCAAAGCAAACTTCACACTTAATACAATCCCTATTAAAATACCACCAGCATTTTTCAGCAGGAAAAAATAATTCTAAAATTTGTATGGAACTGGAAAAGATCCCAAATAGTCAAAGTAACATTGGAATGAAAACCAAAGCTGAAGGCATCACAATTTTGGACTTCAAGCTGTATTTTAAAGCTGTAATCATCAAGACAGTAAGGCACTGGCACAAAAACAGACACATAGGTCAATTGGAAAGAATAGAGAACCTAGAAATGGACCCTTAACTCTGTGGTCAACTAATCTTTTGACAAATCAGGAGAGAATATCCAATGGAAAAAAGTCAGTCCCATCAACAAATGGTGTTGGGAAAATTGAACAGCCATGTGCAGAAGAATGAAACTAGACCACTTTCTTACACCATACACAAAAATAAACTCAAAATGGATGAAAGACCTAAGTGTGAGACAGGAATCCATCAAAATCCTAGAGAAGAACACAAGTAGTAAACTCTTTGACGTCAGCCACAGCAACTTCTTGCAAGACACGTCTCTAAAGACAGGGGAAACAAAAGCAGAAATGAACTATTGGAACCTTATCAAGATAAAAAGCTTCTGCACAGCAAAGGAAACAGTCAACAAAATAAAACATGTCTCCAAAGGCAAGGGAAACAAAAGCAAAAATGAACTACTGGGACTTCATCAGGATATAAAGCTTTTCTACAGCAAACAAAACAATCAACAAAAGTAAAAGGCAACCAATGGAATGGAAAAAAAATATTTGCAAATGACAAACTAGATAAAGGGCTACTATTGAAACTCTATGAAGAACTTATCAAACAACACCCAAAATTCAAAATTCCAGCCAAGAAATGGGCAGAAAACATGAACAGATATTTCTCCAAAGAAGACATTCAAATGGTTAACTTACATACCAAAAAATACTCAACATCACTCGGCATCAGGGAAATAAAAATCAAAACCACAATGAGATACCACTTCACTCCAATTGGAATGGCTAAAATTAACAACTCAGGAAACAACAAATTTGGGGAAGGATGTGGAGAAAGAAGAACACTTTCATGCTGTTGGTCGGAATACAAACCTGTCTAGCCACTCTGGAAAACAGTATGCACGTTCCCCAAATAGTTAAAAATAGAATTACCCTAGGACCCAGCAACTGTACTATTAGGTATTTATCCAAAGGATAAATAGTGATTTTCAGGGACACATGCACCTTAATGTTTATAGCAGCAATGTCCACAATTGCCAAAATATGGAAAGAGCTCAGATGTCCATCAATGGATGAAAGAATAAAGAAGAAGTGGTATACACACACACACACACACACACACACGCACACACACACACACACACAATGGAATATTACTCAGCCATCAGAAAGAATGAAATCTTGCCATTTGCAATGGCGTGACTGGAACTCGAGGGCATTATGTTAAGCAAAATAAGTCAGTCAGAGAAAGACAAATACCGTATGATTTTTCTTTTATGTATAATTTAAGAAACAAAACAGATAGAGGGGAAGCAAAGGAAAAATAAAATAAGATAAATACTGAGAGGGAGGTAAACTGTCAGAAACTTTTAACTATAGGAAACAAACAGGGTTGCTGGAGGGACAGGGTTGGTTTGGGGGACCATTGGGTGATGTGCGTTAAGGAGGGCACTTGATGTAATGAGCAGTAGGTTTTTTATGCAACTGATGATTCACTGAATTCCACTCCTGAAACTAATAATACACTATATCTTAACTAAATTAAATTTAAATGAAAAAAATAGAAATCTGACATGCCTGACATTTGCTCTCTTACTTTCTACCAAGCATTAGAATAAGAATTGATACCTATTTTTCTCAACTATTTCAAAAAACAGAAAAGGAAGGAACTTCAAAATACATTTTTTGAGGTCAACATCATCCTGATACTAAAACCAGATAAAGATACTACTAAGAAAGAACTACAGGCCAATATCCATGATGAAAATGAATGGAAAAATTCTCAAAAAAAAAAAAAAAAAAAGAAAACTAGCAGCAATTCGAACCCAACAGTACATTACAAGAATCATTCACCACGATCAAGTGGGATTTTTCCCTGGGTTACAAGGGTAGTTTAGTATTCATAAATCAATCAACATGATAAAATAAATTAATAAAAGAAATAATAAGAACCATATCATCCCCTCAATAGATGCAGAAAAAGCATTTGAAAAAGTACAACCATTCATGATAAAGACCCTCACCAAAGTAGGGATAAAGGAAACATACCTCAACATCATAAAGGCCTTATAGGAAAGATTCAAGGAAATATCTTCCTCAAGGGGAAAATGGAGCTTTCCCCCTGAGATCAGGAACATGACAGGGATGTCCACTATCACCACTGTTGTTCAACACAGTACTGTAAGTCCTTGCCTCAGCAATCAGACAACAGAAAGAAATAAAAGGCATCCAAATCAACAAAGAAGTCAAACTTTCACTCTTCACAGATGACATGATACTCTATATAGAAAACCCAAAAGACTCCACCAAAAAATTGTTAGAATTAATACAGGAATTCAGCAAAGTGGCAGGATATAAAATCAATGCACAGAAGTCAGTTGCATCTCTATACACAAACAATGAGACAGAAGGAATGTTGAAACTACAATTCAACACACATCAGAGTGGCTACAATTAACAACACAAGAAACAACAGGCGTTGGTGAGGATGTGGAGAAAGGGGAACCCTCCTTTGCAAAGGGATGCAGACTGGTGCAACCACTCCGGGAAACAGTATGGAGGTTCCTCAAAAATTTCAAAATAGAACTATCCCACACTCCAGCAATTGCACTACTATGTATTTACCCAAAGTATGTGAAAGTACTAAATCAAAGATATACATACACCCTGATGTTTAGCAGCATTATCTACAAACACCTAATTATGGAAACAGCCTAAGTGTCCACTGACTGACAAATGGATAAAGAAGATGTAGTATATATATGCCATGGAATATTACTCAGGCATCAAAAAGAATGAAATCTTGCCATTTGAATGATGTGGATGGAGCTATAGTGTATTATGCTAAGTGAAATAAGTCAAGCAGAGAAAGGCAAATACCATATGGTCTCAGTCATATGTAGAATTTAAGAAAGAAAGCAGATGAACATATGGGAAAGGGGAAAAGAAAAAAATAGAAGAGAGGGAAACAAACCATAACATAACAGACCTTTAATAATAGAGAAGAAACTGAGGGTTTATGGAGGAAGGTGGGGTGGGGATGGGCTAGATGGGTGATGGTTATTAAAGCGTGCACTTGGGCGCCTGGGTGGCTCATTCGGTTAAGCGTCTGCCTTTGGCTCAGGTCATGATCCCAGGATCCTGGGATCGAGTCCCACATCAGGCTCCCTGCTTAGTGGGGAGTCTGCTTCTCCCTCTGTCTCTGCTGCCCCCTCATGCTCTCTCTCACTCGTGCTCTCATTCTCTCTCTCCCAAATAAATAAATAAAATCTTTTTAAAAAGTTAAAAAGTGTACTTGTTGTGATGAGCACTGGGTGTTTCATGTAAGTGACGAATCACTGAATTCTATTACAGAAACCAATATTGCACTGTATAATAACTAAAATTTTTTAAAAGTCTGTTTATTAATTTGTTTCTTTTTCCCCCTTTACTCATTTGTTTTGTGTCTTAAATTCCACATCACATCTTATTTGTTGACATATGAATTTTTATATTATTCTCTTCTAATCCTTTGTATTCCTGTGGTATCAGCTGTTATTTCTCCCTTGCTTATAATTTTGTTTGGATCCTTTCTCTTTTTGTCTTGATGAATCTGACTAAGGGCTTATCAATATTGTTTATCATTTCAAAGAACTGGTTCATGGTTTCATTGATTTTTTTTTCTATTTTTTTAAGTCTCTGTCATTTATTTCTGTGCTGATCCTTATTTTTTTCCCTTCTATTCACCTTGGGCTTTGTTCTTCTTTTTCCAGTTCCCCTAGGTGTAAGGTTAGATTGTTTATTTGAGCTTTTCTGTGTTTCTTGAGGTAGGCCTCTGTTGCTATACTTCCCTTTTAGAACTGCTTTTGCTTTGTCCCAGTGATTTTGGACAATTGTTTCTTTTCATTCTCATTTGTTTACATGTGTTCTTTTATTCTTTTATTTCTTCTTCAATTGTTTCACTAGCCAATTAATTGTTAAAGACACAGCTATATTTTTAAAGGATGGCTGCTGTATAGAGAATAGATCAGAATTGGTAAAAGGAGGAAGTAGTTACTGTCCTATAGCTCACCTATTCTTTGATACTCCAGCAATATAATAATTCACATGTAAAAATCCAAATCCAAACTGGGTGATGGGCATTAAAGAGGGCATGTGATCTCATGAGCACTGGGTGTTATATGCAACTAATGAACCATTGAACACTACATCAAAAACTAATGATGTACTATATGTTGGCAAGTTGAACTTAATAAAAAATTTAAATAATCCAAAAAAACCCAAACTCATTATTTAATCCCCTTCATAGTTTCTCTTCTCAATTTATATGTTGCTTTTTAAAAAGTCCTGGCATTCAGTGAAATTGTCTCTGACTCACTTTATTAGTCTACCAATTCCATCCATCATAAGATCCATCTTTAACATATGTTACTCATTCAGTTAGTTGGTGTGCATTGAGATCAAGTACCTAGCAATATTTGGAGTTCTGTTCATCTACTTGCTTGCTCTAAAACCTAGAGCATGCCATTAAATCTTCCTGAGCTCCAGTGTCCTCACCTATCAAAAGCTCATAATACTTATGATGTTATTCTAAAGATTGAGGTAATTTGTGTAAAAACGTTTGTAAATTGTGAAACACTATACATGAGTTCACTTATTGCTATTGTATTGTGTCAAAGAGAGAAGGGAGTTGAGAATACAAAGAAATATAAGACACAGTCTACATTATCAAGAAGTATACAATCTGGAAATACTGAGATAACATGCCTTAATAAGTAAATGCTATCAGGAAAGGGGGAGGGAAGCAACTAACATTTACTTAAGGAAAACCATATGCCAATGTGTAGAGAGCTTTACATAAGTTTTATCAATAGAAGTTCTAAACAGAAAAAGTTCAACTTCATCTGGGCTTCAAAAAATTCTGGGCTGTCCTTTTGCTTCCAACTTTTTTTTTAACTTAAATTCAATTAGCCAACATATAGTACATCATTAGTTTCAGATATAGAGTTCAATAATTTATCAGTTGCATATAACACCCAGTGCTCATCACATCATGTGCCCTCCTTAATGCGGATCACTAATTTTAATTCTTTATAGAGGTAGATTTTAAAATTCCCCTACCCACCACCCTCATTTTCACACAGATTATATTTTTTCTGGTTAAAAATGTAATAAAGAGCATCAGATGAAAGGTTCCTCTAATTCTTTCCTTTCTAACTCCCAACTTATCTATGAATATTCATTCCATCCAAGTAAATGTGCTTTACCGTAAGCTACATCACAGTTCAAGCACTGAGCATTCAACAGTGAACAACATACACAAATTCCTTATATATTATAATGAGATAGGTAATATTTACATATACCTGTAACTGTAAAGATATATCCATCTTTACCACCTTCATTTCCATAAGAAAATGATACATATCTCTTCCTCAATAAAGATAACTTCTTCAAAAGTGACCTTGAGGGGGGCCTGGGTGGCTCAGTTGGTTAAGCGACTGCCTTCGGCTCAGGTCATGATCCTGGAGTCCCGGGATCGAGTCCCACATCGGGCTCCCTGCTCAGCGGGGAGTCTCCTTCTCCCTCTGACCCTCTTCCCTCTCGTGCTAGTAGCCTTCATTTTTCTGTCAACTAGCTCCTCTTCCTCAGCTTATAAGGTATTCAAGTCTTCCCATTCTAAAAGAAACATTTACCATTAATGCTACCTCCTCCATATAGTATTGTTCCACCCCCCCTTCTATGACTTACCACAAAATTTGAAAGTGTTCTATATTTACTGTATTGATTTTTTCATTTTTTCATTTTTTTAACATATAATGTATTATTTGTTTCAGGGGTACAGGTCTGTGATTCATCAGTCTTACACAATTCACAACACTCACCAATTATTATTTTGTCTTAGTTCACTTTGGTTTCTACTATCATTTTTCCACTGATAATATTTTCATCAAGAATATCAAATTACCATTTTGTTGGGATCAAAATAATAAGACAGATCAATAAATAAATACTATGTCAGATGGAGACCAGAGTTAAGGGGATAGAAAGTGTTAAAGGTGGATTTGCAAATTTAAATTAAGCACAAAGTTATAAAGTCCCCCAACATTTATTTTTTTTAAGATTTTTTTTAAGATTTTATTTATTTTTCTGACAGAGAGAGACACAGCGAGAAAGGGAACACCAGCAGCAGGGGGAGTGGGAGAGGGAGAAGCAGGCTTCCTGCGGAGCAGGGAGCCCGATGCGGGGCTCAATCCCAGGACACTGGGATCATGACCTGAGCCGAAGGCAGACGCTTAACGACTGAGCCACCCAGGTGCCCCTTTTTAAAAAGATTTTATTTATTTGACAGAGAGAGACACAGCAAGAGAGGGAACACAAGCAGGGAGAGTGGGAGAGAGAGAGGGAGAAGCAGGCTTCCCGCCGAGGAGGGAACCCGATGCGGGGCTCGATCCCAGGACCCTGGGATCATGACCTGAGCCGAAGGCGGACGCTTAACCATCTGAGCCACTCAGGCGCCCCTACCCCAAAATTTCTATATCAAGCATATCCTTACTATCTTCTTTCCTAAATGGAAGAAAGAGATGTTCCTCTTAGTGGTATAAGGTCAATACTTTAACTTCTGAATACTCTGAATGGCATGTCTTCCAATATATTTTAAGGACTTTGCTTTATCACTTATCTCCTCTTTTTCTTTTTTTCCCCCATCTCTTCTTTATTTGGGAAGCAGTATAGCTTAATGATTATGAGTATAGGCTAAATAATCAGACTGTTCATGTTCAACTCCTAACTCTACTACTTACCGTTTGTGCAACCTCAGAAATATCACTTTACCTCTGCCTCTCTCATAAGGTTGTTGTAATGATTAAATGAGATAATATATGCCCAGAACCTAGCACAGTTCCTCACACAGAGTAAGCATTCAATAATGTTAGCATTACTATTACTTTTATTACTGGATCTTACAACTCAGCATGAAAAGATGACCAATTCTCTTCTATCTTAAAACAAAGCTGAGATACAGGGAGAGAGCAAACAAGGGTGCTTCTCCCTACACCTGGATCCTACATACATCTGCTATTCCTCTTCATTCGTAGTCATATTTTCTCAGAGTCTACTTTCACACTCTCTAGTTCCTCACCTCCCATTCATATTTCAAATGAAAGCAAGCTGACATTTTCCCATAAATCCACTAAAAATGATCTTTCTAAGATCATCAATGGTTGCCTACTTACAAATCTAATATTTGCTTTTCAGAATTTATCTTACTAAATTTTTCATGGTAATGGGATACTGTTGTTCCTCCTTAGTCCTTGAAACTCTTTATACAATTATCTTTAGGACTAGCTCTTCTAGTTCTCATTCTACATCTAGCGAATTCCTTTTCAGTCTCCATCATGGGCTCTTCTCCTTTCTCCATCTTAAATATTGTTATTCATGGAGTTCTGTCCTTAGTTCCCTTCTTGTCACATTCTATCCTTTTCATAGGATATCTAATACATACCTGTGACTTCCAACCCCACTCCTACTCTGCAAACTGTCAAATATATTTCTTCTGCCTTATCTTCTCCTCTGAGTCCCAGATTCATATAGCCAATTGCCCAATGGAAAATTCCACCCAAGAAATGACAGATGAAATCTAAGCTTTTATCATTCAAGCCCCCACAAATCTTATCTCTTAGTGTTTTAATAAGTTTGGGATGCTATAAAAAAATAAGAGAGACTGGGTGGCTTGTAAACAAGAAACCTTTATTTCTCACATTTCTGGGAAGTCCAAGATAATGGTGCTGGCAGATTCAGTATCTGGTGAGGTCCTGCTTCTTAGGCAGCAATCCTTTCACTGTAACCTCACACTGCAGAAGAAGTGAGCTAGCTTTCTGGGGTCACTTATAAAAGGGAACTAATCCCAATCATGAAGGCTCTGCCTGCATGACTGAATCACCTCCCAAAGGCCTCACCTCCCAATGCAATTACCTAAGGGATTAAGACTTCAGCATATAAATTTTGGGGTGACACAAATGCACAGACCACAGCACTTAGTAAACAGTTCTGCTTTATCTACCAAACTATGCTTACCATTCCCAATATATTTGGCTCAGTCTCTCTCCATGTCTTTGCTCATGCTTCTTCCCAGATTACTCTCCTACAGCATATTAAATCCACTGGATCAGTGTTAATCAAAATTTAATGTGCAAGCTAACCATCTAAGGATATTGTTAAAATGCAGATTCAGGAAATCTAGGTTTGGGCCTAAGTATCAACATTTCTAAAAAACTCACAAGTGATGCTAATGCTGCTAGTCTGTGGACTACACTTTGAGTAGCAGTGGTCATTCTAGGAAGAACCCTATGAAGGCAAGGAATTCTGTCTGTTTTGCTTACTACTGTACTCCAGTGCCTGGAATATAGTAATTGTCCAAACAATATTTGTTGAATAAATGAATGAAATAATAACCATGACTTCATCCAATACATGTTTGAAGACTCAACTCCTTCTAAAAAAAAAATTATACTCTGACCTGACCATATAATCAGTTCTTCATTTTTTGCTCATTCACACATTACTTATTTTATCTCTATTAAGGACAACAATGGTTTTCAGTAATACAGCTTTTCCATCACAAGTTTTGTTAACATAGTTAGAAGTAATATCAAGGGTTGGGGTGCCTGTGTGGTGCAGTCGCTGCGCATCTGACACTTGGGTTGGGTTCAGGTCATGGTCAAGGTTGTGAGATTGAGCCCCATGTCTGTCTCCATGCTTGGCATGGAGTCTACTTGGGATTCTCTCTCCCTCTCCCTCTGCCCCTCCCACTCATGCTTTGTCTTTCTCTCTATATAAAATAAATAAATAAATCTTCTTTAAAAAAAGAAATAATATCAAGGGTATAAGAATATGTTTCCAGCCTGATTTTCCTGAATGCTCTTGTGGTGCTTTGGCTTTTGATTTTCTTTTTGTGGTTCTCTGGTTCTAGAATAAATGTTAAAAGTTATGTCATGGAAAAATAAGCAAAGAACACAAAAGAATTGCAAAAGAGGAAATACAAATGGCTAATAAACATTTGAAAACAATTCAATACTTAATAAATTGTGTATTTATTGTTGATGGAAGTGTAAACTCATAAAAAATATTTTAGAAAGCAATTCAGTGACAGATAATCACAAACTTAAATCTACTCCTTGGAATCTACTCTAAAGAGATATCCAAAATGTAAAGTTTTATGCCAAAAAATAATTTATTTATAATGGAAAAATAAAAACTCTTTGGCCTAAATGTCTAATAAGGAAATTATTAAGTAAATCATAGCACAGCCATTAAATAGGTTATTATGCAGTCATCAAAAATATTTAAAAATAATTCTAATCACATGGGGGAAATATTTAAATGATGTTCGTAAAAAGTGGAAAATAAAATTGTTTACCAGTGGACCACAATTAAGGTAGAGCAATATATATAGAGAGAAAGAAAATCACTGATACAATAACAAAGGTTATTTCAGGCATTGAGGAGGAATTACTGATGATTCACTGATTTTCTTTTTTGTATTTTTTGAAGTTTTTTATAGCAAATATATGTTACTTTCATAACCAGAATAGAATTTTGTTTAAAGAACTTCATTCCCTTTAATTAAAGTATTATGTTCTCTATTTTTTCTTATTAATATTTTCTCTTGCTCAATTTTTTCTAGAGAGCTTCTTAATCCTGTGATATAATGTTCCTTAAACATACCACAAGCACATAACTATTAATGGTACTTATGGAAAAATGCTGATACCTATTTATTAGAATTATATAAGCTAGACAAAATCTGAAATCTGTGATAGATTTCAATAGCTAATTAAAAAAAAACAGGATACATTTAATGTTCAAGTGAAATATTTGCATGCATCTCCTTTCATAGTAAAACGTACTCTATATTCTTCATAGGCTTTTCTTAAATCAGTTTATCATTTCCCACTTCCCCTGAATCTGATACAAAAATTCATCCATCTATTTCAATGGTGAAAAGACAAGAAAGAGAAAAGGGAAAATAGGAAAGTTTAGTATTTGTTTGTGATACTTGTGATTAAGTGGTAATTTCCATTGTGCCTTTCCCCCAAAATTCTACTAGGTCTTAGGAGCACTAGATGGGATAGTAGTAGGAATTCAATATGATATGTTTTATCTCACAGTTTAGTTGGAGAAGTTGGTAAGATAAATGTGTTCATCCTTTTCTAAAAGTAAAGGAAAATCAGGAATGAAAATTATAATAATAGAAACACAGTCAAAGTATGGCATTTTTGTAGGTAATAGTTTTATACCTATGAGACATATAGGTATTATACTATAAAATTAAATACTATAGATATTTTTATCCTTATAGATACATATTAAAGCACACTACTTATTAAAATGTAAATAATTGATTAGGCTTTTAAAAATTAAATATCAAACTCCCAGTAAATAAGATGTAAATAATTAAGTTTAATACTAATGGGAAAGTACTACAGAGGAAATTCCTTCTGGTTCCTTTTTTAACAAAAAGAGCACTGGCTCAGTAAGTAATACAGAAATTTGTAGCTCAAACATAAGAATAATTTTTTAATATGTTGGTTATATAAAACATCTCTTTTTATACTTATTTAAAATAATTAATTTGATACTAGTTATTTTTAATTTAGAATATTAATTTTCTAGTTTTGGTGGGAGTGTTTAGAAAAAGCTTCCCATGAATCCTTTCCACTTGTCAGGCTACTAAGTATACAGATTAATTACCTAAAAAGATATCAGAGGTAAAGGAAAATACTTTGTCATGACTTATACCACACATTTCTTAGAAGCAAATGTGCTAATTACATGAAATTTCATATAATTCTCCTAATAATAGCTTCAAATGCAGCATTTATAAGATTTAACATTTAAATTTTAATAGTGAAATATGGGAATTTGTGGGTAAATTATCTTCAAAATGATAAAAGAAACAAAATTTCTACAATAAAGTCAGTCACAGTTTATCCTGTTTTTAAATATTTTTGATGCTTGAGAAAATAACTTGATGTGAGGAAACACTCAAAAGGTAGCAATTCTGGGCAGGGCAGGGGCCTCAGGAGATGGGTATCAGCCCAGATAGAGGAACTTAAAATTGGGAAAAATACCCAATTGAGACTAAGATATTATTCTTCTCAGTGTGCTCCTTATGTTCCCAATCTGAGAAGCTCTGTGAAAACAGGAACCAGTGTGCTCTTGCTACATAGGCAGGTATAAGGATAGCTAAAGGGGATATTTAATGAGATACATGATCAGAAATACAAGTAGAAAGCAAAAATCAGGCTGAGATTTTAGCTACTATCTCAAAGTAAAGCAGAAACTGAAGAGGGACCCTGGCTATTAGAATTTTACTAGATTCTACAAACTTTGTAACATTATACACTGGACTGTGATCTACTGAAGATCTACAATGTCCCCCTATCATGCTGTGATATATTAAAGATCTTATCCATCTTTATATCCCAAGAGCTAGCACAATGTCTGATTAGACACTATAAACAGCCAGGGAACAAAAGCCACACAGATGACTAGCTCACATTAAGCCTATCTCCCTGACAAGGGGTGGGGCAACTCCACCCAGGAAAAGACCCACCGAGAAGCTGAGCAGCAGGGCCCTCCCCCAGAAGACAGACTGGAAGAACAGGTGAATGACAAGCTCATTTCCCACAGGACTATAAAACTCAAGTGCCAGGGGAAAATAATATATTGAGCTCCAGGTGTTTCTTCGTGACTCATTTCTTCGTGACATATCTTTTTTGTTTCTTTCTCTTTTTTACCCTGTTCCAATTTCAATTAGATTCTTATTTCCCAACTTTTGTTTTTAAGTCAATTTTTAACTTTTATTTTTTCAGATCTACATTTTATAGAACTATGCCCCATACTAGTCCGTTTTTCACTCTATTCAATTTTATCATATATATATATATATATATATATATATATATATATATATATATATATATATATTCTGATTTCTTTGCAATTTTGGGATATAGTGTCTTCTAACACACCGATGAAAAATCAACCAGGAATAAGCAGATCATCCTGCTTTGTCCACCCTGAGAGATTATGGTCTCTCTCTACCCCCACTTCTTTTTTTTTATTGTTTTGGATCATCCTGGCTTTGTTTGCATATCTGTGGTAGCTTCCAAAAACTTCAGATTTTTCCTAGGGTGCATTTTGCTCGGGTCATGGTTGATATTTTGGACTTTGTTCATTCATTCAACCATCCTTTGATAGAATGACTAAGAGGAGGAACTCACAACAAAGAAAAGAACCAGAGGCAATGTCCTCTGCCGCAGAACTAATGGATATGGATATAAGCAAGATGTCAGAGATAGAATCCAGGATAGAAATCATAAAGCTGATAGCTAGGCTTGAAAAAAAGCATACATGACAATACAGAATCTCTAAGGGCAGGAATGAGATCTAATCAGGCTGAACTTAAAAATACTATGAATGAGAAGCAGTCTAAATTGGATGCTCTCACAGCTAGGTTCAATGAGGCAGAAGAGAGAATAAGTGATCTAGAAGACAGGCTGATGGAAAGGAAGGAAACTGAAGAAAAGAGAGGAAAACAACTCATAGGACATGAAGAGAGACTTAAAGCATTTAATCATAAATTGAAAAGAACCAATATCAGGATCATCGGGATCCAAGATGGGGGGAGGGGCTTAAAGGTATATTTGAGCAAATAATGGCTGAGAAATTCCCTAATCTGGGGAAGGAAACAAGCATCCACATCCAAAAGGCAGAGAGGAATCCTCTCAAAAATCAATAAAAATAGATAAACACCCTGACATATAATAGTGAAGCTTGCAATTCTTAGAGCCAAGAAAAGTATCCTGAGAGCAGCTGGGAGGAAGAGATTTCTTACATACAGAAGGAGGAACATCAGAATAACATCACACCTATCCAGAGAACCCTGGCAGGGCAGAAAGGACTGGCAAGATATATTCAGGATACTATATGAGAAGAACATGCAGGCAAGAATACTTCATCCAGCAAAGCTATCACTCAGAATGGAAGGAGAGATAAAAAGTTTCCAGGACAGAGAGAAACTAAAAAAATATGTGATGACCAAGGCAGCCTTGCAAGAAATATTAAGGGGGATCTTGTAAGTGAAAAGAGACCCCAAGAGTCACATAGACCAGAAAGTAACAGACAATTTACATAAACAGGGACTTTACAGGCAATACAATGGCAGTAAATTCATATCTTTCAATAGTTACCCTGATGTAAATGGGCTAAATGATCCAATAAAAAGACACAGAGTATCAGATTGGATTAAAAAAAGCAGGACCTATCCATATGCTGTCTACAAGGGACTCATTTTGAACCTAAAGATACCTCAAGATTGAAAGTGTAGGGATGGAGAAATATTTACCACACTAATGGACCTCAAAAGAAAGCTGGGTAGCAATCTTCATATCAACCAAAGTAGATTTTAAACCAAAGACTGTAGTAAGAGATGTGGAGGGACACTATATCATAATTAAAGGATCTACCCAAGAAAAAGATCTAACAATTGTAAATATCTATGCCCTCAACGAGGGGGCAGCCAGTTATATAAACCAATTAATAACCATAGTAAAGAAACATCTTGACAATAATGCATTAATAGTAGGGGATTTCAATACTCCACTTACAGCAATGGACAGATCTTCTAAGCAGAAGATCAATAAAGAAACAAGAGCTGAATGACACATTGGACCAGATGGAGTTCCTGGATATATACAGAACATTACATTCTAAAACAACAGAATACTTATTCTTCTCGAGTGCACATGGAACTTTCTCCAGAATAGATATATCGCAGGTCACAAATCAGGTCTCAACCGATACCAAAAGATTTAGATTATTCCCTGCATATTTTCAGACTACAATGGTTTCAAATTAAAACTCAATCACAAGAAGAAATTTAGAAGAAACTCAAACATTTGGAGGTTTAAAAGCATCCTGCTAAAGAATGAATGGGTCAAACAGGAAATTAAAGAAGAACTTAAACAATTCACTGAAATTAATGAGAATGAAAACACATCGGTTCAAAACCTATGGGATACAGCAAAGGCGATCCTAAGAGGAAAGTACATACCCATCCAAGCCTCTCTCAAAAAATTAGAAAAATCCCAAATGCGCAAGCTAAACTTACACCTAAAGAACCTGGAGAAAGAACAGCAAATAGAGCCTAAGCCAAGCAGGAGAAGAGAAATAATGAAGATTAGAGCAGAAATCAATGAAATAGAAACCAGAAAAACAGTAGAACATGTCAAAGAAACTAGAAGCTGGTTCTATGAAAGAATTAATAAGATCAATAAACCTCTGGGCAGACTTATCCAAAAGAAAAGAGAAAGTACCCGACGTAATAAAATCATAAATGAAAGGGGAGAGGTCACAACTAATACCAAGTATAGAAACAATGGTTAGAAATTATTACCAGTAACTATATGCCAAAAAAACAAGCAATCTGGAAGGAATGGATGCATTCCTGAAAATTATAAACTACCAAGACTGAAACAGGAATAGACAATCTGAACAGACCAATAAACAGCAAAGAAATTGAAGCAGCAATCAAAATCCTCCCAAAAAACAATAGTCCAGGGCCAGATGGCCTCCCATGGGAATTCTACCAAACATTTAAAGAAGAAATCATACCTATTCTACTGAAGCTGTTACAAAAAATAGAAATGGAAGGAAAACTTCCAAACTTGTTCTATGAGGGCAGCATTATCTTGATACCAAAACCAGACAAAGACCCCATCACAAAAAGGAGAATTACAAACCAAAATCATTGATGAACATGGATGTGGAAATACTCACCAATATCCTAGCCAATAGGATCCAACAGTACATTAAAAGGATTATTCACCATGACCAGGTGGAATTTATTTCTGGGACGCAAGTGTGGATCAACATTCTCAAATCAATCAGCGTGATAGAGCACATTATTAAGACAAGAACATATGATCCTCTCGATGCAGAGAAAACATTCGACAAAATACAGCATCCTTTCTTGGTTAAAACTTTTCAAAGTATAGGGATAGAGGAAACATACCTCAATATCATAAGAGCCATCTATGAAAAGCACACAGTGAATATCATTCTCAATGGGGAAAAACAGAGCTTTTCGCCTAAGGTCAGGAACATGACAGGGATGCCTACTCTCACCACTGTTTATCAACACAGTACTAGAAGTCCTAACCTCAGCAATCATACAATAAAAAGAAATAAAAGGCAATCAAATTCCAAAAAAAGAGGGAGGAGGAGCAAGATGGCAGAGGATTAGGAGACCTAAATTTCGTCTGGTCCCAGGAATTCAGCTAGATAGGTATTAAACCATTCTGAACACCTAAAACTCAAAAGGAGATTGAAGAAAAGAATAGCAGCAACCCTTTGAACAGAAAAGTGACAACTTCCTGGAAGGTAGGACATGTAGAGAAGTGAATCCGAAGCAATATTTGGGAAGATAGACTGTGGGTGGAAGGAGCCTCCATCAGCTGGCTACTGGAAAGTGATAGAGCAGTGGAGCACAAAACCAGAACGTTTAGAAATTGGCTCCGCTAAGGGACGTGGCTCCAGTGGATAAGCAGGGGGGTGTAACCTTCCCTGGAACAGTGTGGTCTCAGGACCCTCAGGGTCACAGAAAGACTGGGGGTGCCTGAGTGGGGCAGAACTCCCAGATATCGGAGCAGGGAAGCGAGCTGGAAAGATGGAGCCGAGCAGTGGGCTCTCAGCTTGAGGTTGCCATAAACCATGATCCAAGGCACAGTTTGGCCACTACTTTTCGAGCAGGGACCCAACAAGCAGCAGATCTGGGGAGACTCCCCTTCCTCCCCTGGGAGGAGTGGCACGGGAGTGCACTGCAGGAATCTCCTGGGTTTGGAGACTCCAACGAGGTCATGAGCCAGAGATAGAAACACTTGGTCACAGGCTGGGTGAGCATGGAGTGTGGCCAGAGACCGGTGAGACAGGAGTGATTGACTGCTTTTCTCTGGGGGCTCACTGAGGACTGGGGCACCTAGTTATCGGCTCCTCCAGGGCGGAGATTGGGAGGCTGCTATTTTCTTTCCCACCCTCCAAAACTGTAAGAAAAGCTTTTAGAGAACAAAAGCTACAGAGAGCAGACCCGAGCAGATTACTTAGCCTGGCTCCTGGCAAGGGCGGGGCAATTCCGCCTTAGGCAAAGACATTTCAGAATCACTGCAACAGGCCCCTCCCCCAGAAGATCAGCAAGAACAGCCAGCCGAGATCAAGTTTACCGATCAATGAGAATGGCAGAACTCAAGCACTAGGGGAAAACAGCACATAGAATTCATGGCTTTTTTTTACCATGATTCTTTAGCCTTTCAAAGTTAATTTTTTAAATTTTCTTTTTCTATTTTTTTAAAATTTTCTTTCTCCATTTTAACCAACATCTTATCTTATCAATCTCTTTTTAAAAAATCTTTTCTATTTTTCATTTTTAGAGTTATATTCTATCCCTTCACTGTAGTTAACCTTATTTTTTGTATATATGTAAGTTCTCTCTAAAATTTTGGGATACAGGTTCTTCTAACAGACCAAAATATACCCTAAATCTCTAGTGTATGGCTTAGTTCTAGTCTCCTGCCTGATCACATGCTCTCCATCTTTTTTAAAATTTCTCTTCTTTCTTTTTTCAAACAACTTCTTATCAATTCCTTTTATAAACTCCTTTATAATTTTCATCTTTACAGTCATATTCCATCCCTTCATTGTGTTTACCCTTATTTTTGTACATATACAAGTTTTTCTTTATTTAAAATTTTTGGAGGCAGTGACTTCTAACAGACCAAAATACACCCAAATTCTAGTTGTGGCACTGATATATTCACCAGCCTGATCATATTTGATCATATTCTTTTTCCCCCCTTTCTTTTCCCCTGGTTTTGGGTCTCCTCTGATTTGTTTAGTGTATATTTTTCTGCTGTCATTGTTACGCTGTTAGCATTTTGTTCTCCCATTCATCTACTCTCCTCTGGATAAAATGACAAGATGGAAAAACTCACCTCAAAAAAAAAAAAGAACAAGAGGCAGTACCGACTGCCAGGGACCTAATCAATATGGACATTAGTAAGATGTTGGAACTAGAGTTCAGAATGACGATTATAAAGATACTAGCTGGGCTTAAAAAAAAAGCATGGAAGACACTAGAGAAACCTTTATGGAGAAAAAAATGAACTAAAATCTAACCAACTCAAAATCAAAAAGGCTATTAATGAGGTGCAATAAAAAAACGGAGGCTCTAACTGCTAGGATAAATGAGGCAGAAGAGAAAACTAGTGATATAGAAGACCAAATGATGGAGAAAAAGAAGCCGAGAAAAAGAGAGGTAAACAATTACTGGATCACGACGGCAGAATTCGAGAGACAAATGATACCATAAGACGAAACAATATTAGAATAATTGGGATCCCAGAAGAAGAAGAAAGAGAGAGAGGGGCAGAAGGTATATTGGAGCAAGTTATAGCAGAGAACTTACTTAATTTGGGAAAGGAAACAGGCATCAAAATCCAGGAGGCACAGAGAACCCCCCTCAAAATCAATAAAAATAAGTCAATACCCCAACATCTAATAGAAAAACTTACAAGTCTCAGAGACAGAGAGAAAATCCTGAAAGCAGCTTGGGACAAGAGGTCTGTAACCTAAAATGGTAGAAACATTAGATTGGCAGCAGATGGATCCACAGAGACCTGGCAGGCCAGAAAGGACTGACATGATATATTCAGAGCACAAAACGAGAAAAATATGCAGCCAACAATACTATATCCGGCTAGGCTGTCATTAAAAATAGAAGGAGAGATAAAAACTTCCAGGACAAACAAAAACTAAAAGAATTTGCGAACACCAACCCAGCCCTGCAAGAAATATTGAAAGGGCTCCTCTAAGCAAAGAGAGAGCTTAAAAGTAACATAGACCAGAAAAGAACACAGACAATATACAGTAACAGTCACCTTACAGGGAATACAATGGCACTAAATTCATATCTTTCAATAGTTACCCTAAATGTAAATGGGCTAAATGCCCCAATCAAAAGACACAGGGCATCAGATTGGATAAAAAAAAAAAAAAAAAAAACAATACCCATCGATATGTTGGCTGCAAAAGACTCATTTTAGAACCAAAGACACTTCCATATGAAAGTGAGAGGGTGGAAAAACATTTACCATGCTAATGGACATCAAAAGAAAACTGGGGTGGCAATCCTTATATCAGGCAAATTAGATTTTAAATCAAAGACTATAATAAAAGATGAGGAAGGACCTATGTCATACTTGAAGGGTCTATCCAACAAGAAGATCTAACAATTGTAAATATCTATGCCCCTAACATGGGAGCAGCCCATTATATAAGCCAATTAATAACAAAATCAAAGGAACACATCGACAATATAATAATAGTAGGGGACTTTAACACCACCTTCACTGAAATGGACAGATCATCTAAGCAAAAGATCAACAAGGAAATAAAGGCTTTAAATGACACACTGGACCAAATGGACTTCACAGATATATTCAGAACATTCCATCCCAAAGCAACAGAATACACATTCTTCTCTAGTGCCCATGGAACATTCTCCAGAATAGATCACACCCTAGGTCACAAATCAGGTCTCAACTGGTGCCAAAAGATTGGGATCACTCCCTGCATATTTTTGGACCACAATGATTTGAAACTAGAACTCAATCCAAAGAGGAAAGTTGGAAAGAACTCAAGTACGTGGAGGCAAAAGAGCATCCTACTAAAGAATGAGTGGGTCAACCAGGAAATTAAAGAAGAATGTAAAAATTCATGGAAACAAATGAAAATGAAAACACAACTGTTCAAAATCTTTGGGATGCAGAAAATGCGGTACTACCAGTAAAGTATATAGCAATACAAGCCTTTCTCAAGAAACAAGAAAGGTCTCAAATACACAACCTAACCCTACACCTAAAAGAGCTGGAGAAAGAACAGAAATAAAGCCTAAACCCAGCAGGAGAAGGAAATAAAAAAGAACAGAGCAGAAATCAATGAAATAGAAACCAAAAGAACAGTAGTACAGATCAACATAGCTAGGAGCTGGTTCTTTGAAAGAATGAATAAGATTGATAAACCCCCTGGCCAGACTTATGAAAAAAGAAAAGAGAAATAACCCAAATAAATAAAACCATGAATGAAAGAGGAGAGATCACAAACAACACCAAAGAAATACAAACAATTATAAGAACATATTATGAGCAACTCTATGCCAGCAAATTAGATAATCTGGAAGAAATGGAGGCATTCCTAGAGATGTATAAACAACCAAAGCTGAACGAGAAAGAAATAGAAAACCTGAATAGACCAATAACCACTAAGGAATTGAAGCAGTAATAAAAAATCTCCCAACAAACAAAAGCCCAGGGCCAGGTGGCTTCCCAGGGGAAGTCTACCAAACATTTAAAGAAGAATTAATACCTATTCTTCTGAAACTGCTCCAAAAAATAGAAATGAAAGGAAAACTTCCAAACTCATTTTATGAGGCCAGCATTACCTTGATCCCAAAATCATATAAACACGCCATCAAAAGGTAGAATTACAGACCAATATCCTTGATGAACATGGATGTAAAAATTCTCAGTAAAATACTAGCCAATAGCATGCAACAGTACATTAAAAGGATTATTCACCACGACAAGTGGGGTTTATTCGTGGCTTGCAAGTTTGGTTCCACATCAGCAAATCAATCAATGTGATACAATACATTAGTGAAAGAAAGAACAAGAACCTTATGATCCTCTCAAAAGATGCAGAAAAAGAGTTTGACAAAGTACAGCATTCTTTCTTGATTAAAACTCTTCAGAGTGCAGGGATAGAGGTACATACCTCAATATCATAAAAGCCATCTATGAAAAACCCACAGCGAATATCATTCTCAGTGGGGAAAAACTGAGAACTTTCCCCCTAAGGTCAGGAACATGGCAGGGATGTTCACTATCACCATGGCTATTCAACATAGTACTAGAAGTCTTGGCCACAGAAATCAGCCAACAAAAAGAAATACAAGGCATCTGAATTGACAAGGAAGAAGTCAAACTCTCATGCTTTGCAGATGATATGATACTTTATGTGGAAAACGCAAAAGACTCCCCCCCAAAACTGCTAGAACTCATTCAGGAATTCAGTAAAGTGGCAAGATATAAAATCAATGCACAGAAAGAGTGGCATTCCTATACACCAACAACAAGACAGAAGAAAAAGAAATTAAGGAGTCAATCCCATTTACAACTGCACCCAAAACCACAATATACCTAGGAATAAATCTAACCAAAGAGGTAAAGAATCTGTACTCAGAAAACTATAAAATACTCATGAAAGAAACTGAGGAAGACACAAAGAAATGGAAAAACGTTCCATGCTCATGGATTGGAAAAACAAGTATTGTGAAAATGACAATGCTACTAGAGCAATCTACACATTTAATGCAATCCTTATCAAATTACCATCAACATTTTTCAAAGAAATGGAACAAGTAATCCTAAAATTTATATGGAACCAGAAAAGACCATGAATAGCCAGAAGAATGTTGAAAAAGAAAAGCAAAGCTGGTGGCATCACAATTCCAGACCTTAAGCCCTATTACAAAGCTGTAATCATCAAGACAGTATGGTACTGGCACAAAAACAGACACCTAAACCAATGGAATGGAATAGAGAGCCCAGAAATGGACCCTCAACTCTATGGTCAACTAATCTTCGACAAAGCAGGAAAGAATGTCCAATGGGAAAAAGACAGTCTCTTCAACAAATGGTGTTGGAAAAATTGGACAGCCACAGGCAGAAGAATGAAACTGGACCATTTCTTTACACCACACACACACAAATAGACTCAAAATGGATGAAAGACCTAAATGTGAGACAGGAATCCATCAAAATCCTAGAGGAGAACACAGGCAGCAACCTCTTCGAACTCAGCCACAGCAACTTATTCCTAGAAATATCACCAACGGCAAGGGAAGCAAGGGCAAAGATGAACTTTTGGGACTTCATCAAGATAAAAAGCTTTTGCACAACAAAGGAAACAGTCCACAAAACCAAAAGACAACCAGCAGAATGGGAGAAGATATTCGCAAATGACATATCAGATAAAGGTCTAGTATCCAAAATCTATAAAGAACTTATCAAGCTGAACACCCAAAGAACAAATAATCCAATCAAGAAATGGGCAGAAGACATGAACAGACATTTCTGCAAAGAAGACATCCAAATGGCCAACAGACACATGAAAAAGTGCTCCACATCACTGAGCATCAGGGAAATCCAAATCAAAACCTCAATGAGATACCATCTCACACCAGTCAGAATGGCTAAAATTAACAACCCAGGAAACAACTGATGTTGGCGAGGATGCAGAGAAAGAGGAATCCTCCTAAACTGTTGGTGGGAATGCAAGGTGTTGCAGCCACTCTGGAAAACAGTGTGGAGGTTCCTCAAAAAGTTGAAAATAGAGCTACCCTATGACCCAGCAATTGCACTACTGGGTATTTACACCAAAGATACAAATGCAGAGATCCAAAGGGGTACATACACCCCAATAATTAGAGCAGCAATGTCTACAGTAGCCAAACTATGGAAAAAGCCTAGATGTCCATCAATAGGTGAATGAATAAATACACATATATACACAATGGAATATTATGCAGCCATCAAAAAATATGAAATCTTGCCATTTATAATGACGTGGATGGAACTAGAGGGTATTAGGCTAAGCGAAATAAGTCATTCAGAGAAAGACAAGTATTGTATGATCTCACTGATATGAGGAATTCTTAATCTCAGGAAACAAACTGAGTGTTGCTGGAGTGGTGGGGGTGGGAGGGATGGGGTGGCTGGGTGATAGACATTGGGGAGGGTATGTGCTATGGTAAGCACTGTGAATTTTGTAAGACTGATGAATCACAGACCTGTACCTCTGAAACAAATAATACATTATATGTAAAAAAAAAAAAGAAGAAGAAGAAGAAGAAGAAGATAGTAGGAAGGGAAAAATGAAATGGGGGAAATCGGAAGGGGAAATGAACCATGAGAGACTATGGACTCTGAGAAACAAACTGAGGGTTTTAGATGGGAGGGGGGAGGGACGATGGGTTAGCACTGTGATGGGTATTAAGGAGGGCATGTATTGAATGGAGCACTGGGTGTTATACACAAACAATGAATCATGGAACACTACAACAAAAACTAATGATGTAATGTATGGTAATTAACATAATAATTTTTTTAATTAAAAAAAAAAGGAGTGACAGGTTTCAATGGAAAAGAAAAGCCAGGAAAGTTTCAACCTCAAAGACAGGGGAAACAAGGTAGATGAGACAAATGGCTTTGGATCTTAAAAACAGAAAAGCTTGAAGAGTTTTATAGCTACCAATTACATTTTTAAAAATAAATATTCAGTCTTTTTCTCAGCAAATGTGAAGGCCCACTTAAATCATTTTATTTAAGTGTTAAAAAATTCATTTATAGCGTTGTGAATTGTGTAAGACTGTTGAATCACAGACCTGTACCTCTGAAACAAATAATACATTATATGTTTTAAAAAAAAGATAGCAGGAGGGGAAGAATGAAGGGGGGAAATCAGAGGGGTAGATGAACCATGAGAGACTATGGACTATGAGAAACAAACTGAGGGTTCTAGATGGGAGGGAGGTGGGGGGATGGGTTAGCCTGGTGATGGGTATTAAAGAGGGCACGTTCTGCATGGAGCACTGGGTGTTAATACACAAACAATGAATCATGGAACACTACATCAAAAACTAATGATGTAATGTATGGTGATTAACATAACATAATAATAAAGAAAATAATAATAAATAAAATCTAAAAAAATTCATTTATAGCCCTAAATCTGTAATGTCCATACTGCCTTATGATGAAATTTCCTTGAAGATTCCTTTCACCCTTTTACTCAGTAGCCACAGTCAAGGGAGGAAATAATGAAGACCTATAGAAAGAACTGTGGCAATGGGAAAGGAATAGAAAACAGATATGGCACTTAAAGTGAAGAATTCAAAAGATTTCTTAACTAATTAGATGTAGTGGGAAACACAAAAATACATGACATTGGGGTTTCAAATGAAAAAATGCCTTCATAGATATTTAGCCTTTTATATTCATGGATTTTAATGAACTCGTGTGCTTAAGGAATTCTATGTGTTCACTGGCTATTTACTTTTACTTGGAAAATGTATGACATATTTCTTAAGTGGTGTTAATCTTAAGACCTGAAAATTATTATAAATAGCATTATAGAAGGGTAGTTACTAGGGATGACCACGTCATAATACCTTATGACATATTTTTCAAGAGCTTTTATTCTAAAGGAATGTTAAATAACTACCCACTATATCACTTTATTCTTATAACATCAAGAGCTAGTCAAATGTTTTTCTTCTCCTCATTTTGTCTACTGACAATGAAATCTGGGCACAGAAAATTCAATTAACTTAAGTTCAAACATTCTTAGAGGCAGAGGCCATGCTAGGATACAGCCCAGCTGTTGCTAGGAAAGCAGTTGCTTTCTCAAATTACTGGAGCTCATGTGGGCCTGGTGAAACCAAGACAGATGTCTCATAGGAAACACTTGGATGTGTCACTCCTCAAAGCTTCAGGCCCTTGAGCCTGGAAAACTGGGGGCTCTGAGGCAGGGATGGATTGTAGGAAAGAAGGGGGCAATGGGGTTGGTATTCGTTGCTCCACAAGCCCTGATACATAGAAAACAAAGCACACTTTAAACCCCCAAACAACTAAAGTTTTTGTTAAACAGTTAACACATAAGCATGAACTAGTGGGAACAGAAAAAAAGAAAGAAAAATGAGAGTGGGAGACACCAAGGAAAAGAAAAAGAGCACAAGGGGTGCCTGGGTGGCTCAGTCATTAAGGTTTGCCTTCAGCTCGGGTCATGATCCCAGGATCCTGGGATCGAACCCCGCATCGTGCTCCCCTCTCCACAGGAAGCCTGATTCTCCCTTTCTCACTCCCCCTGCTTGTGCTCCCTCTTGCGCTATGTCTTTCTCTCTCAAGTAAATAAATAAAATCTTAAAAAAAAAGAAAGAAAAAGAGCACTGAATAATGGATGCCAAAGACAAACTGTATTCACAATATTCCAGCACTTTGGCCTACACAACCTCAAAGTCAATTTTGCGAACTAAATTATCTTTCACAATCATTTTTTAGTGTATTTTATTGAGATATAAAATATCTATCTAGTATTTGCCCAAAACAAGTATCTGGGGATAATCCAGTCTGTTGCAACATATTTATAAAACACTTCTAAGAATTATGTGACAATAGGGGCACCTGGGTGGCTCAGTCAGTTGAGTGTCTGACTCTTGATTTTGGCTCAGGTCATGATCCCAGGGTTGTGAGATTGAGCCCTGCACTGGACTCCACTCTCAGTGAGGAGTGTGCTTGAGATTTTCTCCCTCTGCCCCTCCCACTGTTCATGCACCATCTCCCTCTCTCAAATAAATTATAAATCTTTTAAAAAAGAATTATGTGACTATAACAAATAAAGTATGAATTACCTCAAATAAATAAATAAATAGAATCTTTAAAGAAAAGTTTTTTGTTCCAGCTCTGTGAAAAATGCTGGTGGTATTTTGATAGGGATTGCATTGAATGTGTAGATTGCTTTGAGTAGCATATATATTTTAACAATATTTGTTCTTCCAATCCATGAACATGGAATGCTTTTCCATTTCTTTGTGCCTTCTTCAATTTCCTTCATAAGTGTTCTATAGTTTTCAGAGTACAGATCCTTTACCTCTTTGGTTAGGTTTATTCTTAAGTATCTGTGGGTTTTGGTGCAATTGCAAATTGGATCAATTCCTTGATTTTCTTCTGCCTTACTGTTTCGGTATAGAACTACAACTGACTTCTGTGCATTGATTTTATATCCTGACACTTTCCTAAATTCCTGTATCAGTTCTAGCAATATTTGGGTGGAGTCTTTCAGGTTTTCTACATAGGATATCATGTCATCTATGAAGAATGAAAGTTTGACTTCCTTGCCAACTTGGATGTCTTTTATTTCTTTTGTTGTCTGATTTCTGAAGCTAGAACTTCCAGTACTATGTTGAACAACAGTGTAGAGAGTAGACATCCCTGTCATGATCCTGACCTTACTTAGGGGAAAAGCTCTCAGTTTTTCCAGGTAGAGGATGATAATTGCAATGGGTTTTGCCTATATAGCTCTAATGATATTGAAGTATGTTCCCTCTATCCTTACACAGTGGAGATTTTTACCAAGAAAGTATGCTGTATTTTGTCAAATGCTTTTTCTGCATCTTTTGAGAAGATCATATGGTCTTGTCCTTTTTTTTTTTTTAGTGTGGTATGATATACATTGGTTGATTTGTGGATGTTGAACTAGCCTTGCAGCCCAGGAATAAATCCCACTTGGTCACGGTGAATAATACCATGAATGCACTGTTGGATCCTATTAGGTAGTATCTTGGTGAGAATATTTACATCCATGTTCATCAGGGATATTGGTCTGTAATTCACCTTTTTAGTGGGGTGTTTGGTTTTGGGTTCAGGGTAATGCTGGCCTCATAGAATGAATTTGAAAGTTTTCCTTCCCTTTCTATTTTTTGAAACTCTTTCATAAGAATAGGCATTAATTCTTCTTTAAATGTTTGGTAGAAATCCCTTGGGGAGCCATCCAGCCCTGAACTCTTATTTGTGGGGAGATTTTTGATTGCTGATTCAATTTCTTTGCTGGTGATGGGTGTGTTCAGGTTTTCTATTTCTTCCTGTTTTAGTTTTGGTAGTTTATATGTTTCTAGGAATGCATCCATTTCTTCCAGATTGCCTAATTTGTTGGCAAATAATTGCTCATAATATTCTCTTAGAATTATTTATATTTCTTTGCTCTTGGTTGTGATCTCTTTTCTTTCATTCATGCTTTTATTTACTTGGATCCTTTCTCTTTTCTTTTTGATAAATCTGGCTAGGGGTATATTTACCTGCTCCTAGTTTCATTGATCTGTTCTACTGTTTTATTTTTTTAATTTCTATATCATTGATTTCTGCTCTAATTATTATTTCTCTTCTTCTGGTGGATTTAGGCTCCATTTGCTGTTCTTTTTTCCAGCTCCTTTTGGTGTAAGGTTAGGTTGTGTATTTCAGACTTTTCTTGTTTCTTGAGGAAGGACTTTAGTGCTATATACTTCCCTCTTAGGACTACCTTTGCTGCATCCCAAAAGTTTTGAACTGCTGTATTTTCATTTTCATTTGCTTCCATATATTTTTTAATTCTTCCTTAATTTCCTGGTTGATGCATTCATTCTTTAATAGAATGTAATTTACTCTCCATATATTTGTTGTCCTTCCAAATTTTTCTTGTGGTTAACTTCAAGTTTTATAGCATTGTGGCCTGAAAATATGTATGGTATAATAGTCTTTTTGTACTGGTGAAGACCTGATTTGTGACAAAATATATGACCTATTCTGGAGAATGCCTCATGTGCACTCAAGAAAGATGTGTATTCTGCTGTTTTAGGATGAAATGCTCTGAATATATTTGTTAAGTCCATCTGGTCCAGTGTGTCAATGAAAGCCCTAGTTCCCTTGTTGATCTTCTGCTTTGGTCATCTGTCCCTTGATGAGAGTGGTGTGTTAAAGTCCCCTGCTATTATTGTATTATCAATGAGTTTCTTTAATTTTGTTAATTGATTTATATATTTGGCTGTTCCTAAGCTGGGGGCATAAATATTTAAAATGTTAAATCTTCTTTTTAGATAGACTCCTTTTTTATGATATAGTGTCCTTCTTCATCTCTCATAACAGCCCTTGGTTTAAAATCTAGTTTGTCTGATATACGGATGGCTACTGCAGCTTTCTTTTGATGTCTATTGGCATGATAAATTGTTCTCTGCCCCTCACTTTCAATCTGGAGGTGTCTTCGGCTCTAAAATGAGTCTCTTATAAACCGCATATCAATGAGTCATTTTTTTAAATACATTCTGATACCCTATGTATTTGATTGGAGCATTTACTCCACTTATATTCAGAGTAATTATTGAAAAATATTAATTTAGTGACATTGTATTACTTGTAAAGTCGCTGTTCCTGATGATTGTCTCTGTTCCTTTCTGGTCTTTATTACTTTTGGGCTCTCTGCTCAAAGGATCCCCTTTAATATTTCTTGCAACACTGGTGTAGTGTTCACAAATTCCAATACTTTTTCTTTGTCCTGGAAATTGTTTATCTCTCTTTCTATTCTGAATGACAGCCTTGCTGGATAAAGTATTGTTGGCTCCATATTTTTCCCATTTAGCACTTTGAATATATCATGCCAGTCCTTTCTAGTCTGTCAGGTCTCTGTGGACAGGTCTGCTGCCAGCCTTACATGTTTACCCTTGTAGGTTAAGGAACTCTTGTCCCAAGCTGCTTTCAGGATTTTCTCTTTATCTTTAAAATCTGTAAGTTTCACTATTTTATGGCAAGGTTTTGACCTTGAGAGGGGTTCTCTGTGCCTCCTGGATTTGAATGCCTGTTTCCTTCCCCAGAAAAGGGAAGCTATAATTTGTTCCAATAAACCTTCTGCCCCTCTCTCCCACTCGTCATCCTCTGGAACCCCTATTATCCGGATAGCATTTCACTTTAAGGAATTGCTGAGTTCTTGAAGTCTCCCTTCATGATCCAGTAGTTTTCTTTCTCTCCTCTTTTCAATTTCCTTATTTTCCATCATTTTATATTCTATATCACTGACTTACTCTCATGCCTTGTTTGTCCTCAATTTTATAGCCTCCATTTGGGACTGCATCTCAGTAATAGCATTTTGAATTTTGGCCTGACTAGATTTTAGTTCTTTTATTTCTACACTCAGTGATTCTCTAGTGTTTTCTATACTTTTTTCAAGCCCAGCTAGTATCTTTATAATTATTGTTTTAAATTCTAGTTCAGACATCTTACTTTTATTTGTGTTGATTAAATCCCTGGCAGTGAGTACTACCTCCTGTTCTTTCTTTTGGGGTGAATTTCTCCATCTGGTCATTTTGTCCAAAATAGAATAGAAAAAGAATGAAAAAAGAAACAACAACAAAATAACAACAGAAAAACAAAACAAAACAAACCAGAAAATGAAACAAGAAAAAAACAAACAAGAAACAGAACAAAACAAAGAACTTGAGCCTGGGTATGTTTTGGTCTACTTGTTACAAGAAACTAGATCCTAAAATAAGAAAGAAAGAAAAACGTATATATACAAAAATAAAATACAATGAGAGGAAAAAAATATATATATATACAACACATATATTTAACACATATATAAAAATTTAAAAAGAATACAAAAGGAATTGAAAAAATAAGAAAATAACTTAAAAATAATACTGAAAGCCTAAAGAATAAAAAACAAACAAACAATGAATGCCGTATCTTGTTTTCCACAAGAGCTGAAGTTTTGCAGCCCTCTATGATCAGTAAACTTGGTGCAAGCCAGTTACTCATGTCGGCCTTCTGGGGGAAGGAGGCTGTTGTGCTAATTCTCAGGTGCACTTGCCCTAGTGGAAATGGAAATACACCAGGGCTTGGTGTATGTGGTTCAGGATTCTACTATTTAGTGCTGTTTTGCTACCTGAAAGTTTTCAGCACCAATGGGTGGGATCAATATGGTGGCGCCCCACTCCCTAGCCCAGGAGTTGAATGTTCCTGCCCCCCACTCTTTGGTGAGCCCTCATAAAAAAGCAGTCAATCACTCTTGTGTTCCTGAGTTTCTGTCAAAATGGTTCACCTAACCTGTGACCAAGCGTTTTTATCTCAGGCATGTGACTGAATTTCAAAACTCCAAATTTTCTGGATTCCTATGACACAGATGTGCAGTGTTCCTCCCTGAGGTGGGGGGGTCTCGCCTTGCTTTTGCCTTTGGCTGGACCCCTGCCAGGAAAGCAGTCATGCAACATGCAGCGGTTTGCAGTTTATGGCAACAAAGAGCTGAAAGCTGTCACCTAGACTGTTTTCAGCCAGCTTCCCCATGCTTGTGTCTGGGAACTCTGCTGCACTCAGGTAACCCCGTTCTTCTTGGGACCCCAGAGATCTTCAGACCATGCGGTCACACTTAGAATTCCACCCCACTTCACCACCCGAGCACCTTTAAGCCAGGGACGTACCCCACAGTAGCAGACTTCTAAAAGTTCTGATTTTATGTTCCATTGCTTATAATACTTTGTGGTAGCCTCCTTAAGCAGGCTCCCTTCCCTCTGCTGTATCCTCAGTTATATCACCCCAGATTCAAGTCTCCGCACCTCCTACCTTCGAAAAAATGGTCGCTTTTGTACTTGTACAGTTGCAGAATTTCTTTTCTCAGATCTCTGACTGATTTCTCAGATGTTCAGAATCATTTGATAACTATCTAGCTGTATTTGAGGGACCAAACTTAGGGTCCCGTACTCCTCCACCATCTTAACTCCCTCTCAGGGATAGAATGGATTTTTAAATCTTGTGCTATATTTTCTGCTTCTGGGTGTATAATACATTTTTTCCTATTTCTCCTATTCAGTATAACAAAATATCCTGAATATTATATATGAAACAAACATAAGAAGACACTGAAAGGTGAAGAGAAGAAGGCAGAATAGCTAGGGACCTTGGGAGGTGAAGGACAATATGGCAGTGAGTTCCCTGGGTTTTCATTTGGCCTCATATATCCCAAACTTGATCTGAAAAAGGAGCATTTCAGAAATGCCAATGCATACAGCCAATAAACCCCCTGACAAAATCCTGTTCTCTCTAAACGAAGGACAAGGAAGGGATACCCTAGCAAGACAATAATACGTTTTAAAAACAACAGCTTTAGTCCAGTCAAACACCACACATAATACTATGGGACCACTCCAACACTTTCAAGCAAAGACCAAGGGAGTAGCCTAGACTTCCACTCTTGCAAGGCTGTAACTAGAAGCCCTAACAGCCCTATCAATTTGGCATCAGAGAAGGCCAAATAGGGAGCAGAACTTTTTTTTTTCAAACAACTCTTTTTTAAAATTTTTTTATTGTTATGTTAATCACCATATATTACATAATTTGTTTTGGTGTCCTCTTTAATACCCATCACCAGGCTAACCCATCCCCCTACCCTCCTCCTCTCTAGAAACCTCAGTTTGTTTTTCAGAGTCCATCATCTCTCCTGGTTCGTCTCCCCCTCTGACTTACTCCCATTCATTCTTCCTCTCCTGCTATCTTCTTCTTTTTCTTTTCTCTTAAAATATGTTGCGTTATTTGTTTCAGAAGTACAGATCTGTGATTCAACAGTCTTACACAATTCACAGCGCTCACTGTAGCACATATCTTCCCCAGTGTCTATCACCCAGCCACCCCATCCCTCCCACCCCCGACCACTCCAGCAACCCTCAGTTTGTTCCTGAGATTAAGAATTCCTCATATCAGTGAGGTCATATGATACATGTCTTTCTCTGATTGACTTATTTCACTCAGCATACATCCAGTAACAAACCCCATCCCTCCACCACCTTGTCACTAGAAACCATGTAGGGAGCCAGAACTCCTCACTTTTGCCCAGCAATAATGAAGAGAACTCCCCATTTGGTGTCAGAAGAAGCTGAGAGTGGAACCTGTACTTCTACCTCCACATAAATATAATGAGATAGTTCCCCCACTTATCTGGTAGAGCAGCGTCAAAAACAGTTAAAACAGGAGGTTTAACTAAGATCCAAATTCTCATACCATAATGCAAAAATGACAAGATTAAAATTGAAAATCACTCACCATAACAAGACCAGGAAATTATCAACCAGAATTAAAAAAGATAACTAATAGATAACAATAGCAAGAAGACAGAGAAATGAGAATAATCTGACAAATATTTTAAAGCAGATATGTAGAAATGCTTCATAAACAATTATGAAGACACTTGAAACAAGTGGAAATAGTCTCATCAAAGAAATAAAGATCTCAGGAAAGAAATAGAAGATATAAAGATAATCAAATGGAAATCTTAGAACTGAAAAATAATTGAAATAAAAAGCTCACTGGATTGGATCAATTGCAGATTAAAGAGGGAAGAGGGAAATAAAATCTGGACAATAGAACATTAGAAATTGCTCAATCTAAACAGAGAAAATAAATAACAAAAATTATAGAGCCTCAGAGATATGAAGAATTATGACAAAATATCTAACACCTATGTGACTGGAGTCCCAAAAGGAGAGAATTATAATATGGGGCTGAAAAAGTACTCAAAGAATAAATTACTCTTGTGAAAGGATTGTAATCTAAAATGGAACTAGAGGATATGAAAAGAAAGATCTCATGCATGTGCCTTCAGAAAAATGGAACTTAAGAACTAATATACTAATTTCCCTTAAATGCTTAATTTATAGAAGACCAAGATTTATCTCCTGACCAGTGAATATCCCCCAAAAATCTCTCCCAATCCTCAAGCCAGTGAACTTACTGCCAGGACTCTGGTTGAACTTACTCCTATTTTTTGCACCCCTTGCCCATAAATACAGCCTGCACAAAACCCTCAACATACTTATCTATAGCTTGCTACAGCATGCATTTCCCAAATTGCAAACCCTCTGCTGTCCTTGAGCTCATTTCTGGTAATTTGAACTTGACTGTGTTTACCTGGTATTAGACATTCATGGTGTCAGAAACAGGATCAGAAGGATATGACCCCTGGAGTGATGATGACCCTTGGAATTGAGTGAGGTTCCTGCAGTGAGCCCTTGTGCTCAAGGATTATGTGAGTAGCCTTCTGCTTCTGGCATGGTGAGACTCCTCTTAGATTTTGAGCTCTCTCCTTTTGGTTGAGCTCTCTGACTTTATTCAAGATTTGGAAAGGACAAATTGTCCTTCTCGTGATACTCATTTGGTTTCTGAATTAGAATGTGTTCACTTGCTGAATTAGAATGCACTTAGCTTCCGAATTAGAATGTGTTTGGTTTCTGACTTAGAATGCCTTAATTTAGATTTAAACTTGTGTATTTTTTCCTGAGAGCAAACCTAAAAGTAAAATCGGTGGGCATAGTTTGAGCACCTAAATGCTGCTTGAGTGCTCACGACCTTTATATGAGAGACAATTGTCTCTGAAGCACAAAACTCTCATGTAAGAATAAGATGGTCACAGATGATCAAATTTCACAGTATGTTGCTCAACACCCACAAGAAAATTCCATGCAAAAAGGGACACCTGGTCACATGTTGGACAAATAGGGCAGACTATCCACCAGGAAAAAGAATTATCCCATGAAAATCACACTGTCAAACAAAATCAAGTTCAAACCCTAAGCACATGTCTTAGGCTATCTAGGATTTTTTTCTTTGCTCTTAGGAAAACTCCAAAAATGGAGTCCTAGTCATTAAATGCTTGTAAGGGTGACCCCACTTTTAGGAACTCCACTGGCTATATGTTAAAAAAATTTCTGATCTCTCCTCACATGCATAAACCAATCTTAACTAAAGACAACCTAGAATTACAATAGCCATTATGAGAATGTTCCAATTAGATAAGATTGTTAAGAATTGTTAAGTTAAATAAACAGAATGGGATAGCTATTTTATTTTTTATTTAAATGCAATTAGCTAACATATAGTACAGCATTAGTTTTTGATATAATGTTAATAGCTATTTTAATTGACATGCATGAGCCTTCAAAGCTTTCAAAATTCCAAAATAGTTTCATTGAAAGATTCGTTGCAAAAGGCTAATGAAGAATTAAAGATACAAGAGGTACCCAAAACAAAAACTATAAGACTGATGTAACTCCTACTCTTCCCCTCTATCCTTCATTTGAGTACTCATTCTACTAATCCTGTGTCTGAGTTGTCATTCCACTCTGAATGGAGTGTAAACTGTAAACAAAAGTCCAGTAACTTAGTGGCCTTACAGAGGGTACACTTACAGTACCCTATGAGGTGGGCCCCCATATAGGCCCATCTGAGGACTTATGGGACTCCAAGGGATTCTTCTGTAATTTTTTTACCAGTTATTCCCTTAAACAGCCGAGGGGAAACTAAAATTAAAATTGATGGGAAATCTTGCCAGATTCTGGTAGACAACAGAGCTACACTCTCTCTACTTTAAACTCCACTTACTACAGAGACTACAGATGAAATCCTGGGAAAAGTGGGAGAAGCCAGCCAAGGTTCTGAGAATTCTTACCAAAGTCAGCTGTCCCAAACTGCTCAATGAAAGTCGAGAAAGGTAAAATTTAATGTAGTCCCTTCCTTAACAATCCAGAGCGATTGGTTATTGATCCTTTGTCTTCTAGTGACCACTTGTGTGTGCTGAGAACATGGCTTGCCAACCATCAGGTTGGGAGCCCCAAAATATGGCTGGATAAAGATGAGAGTGGCAACCCATTTCTGGCTCAATATGGCTGGACAAAAATGGTTGAACTCCATTGCAGGTAGAGTCCTACCAATTATTGCCAACCCTTAGGGGAATTACCTAAGTCTTTCTTTTAGTTATATTGGTAGTGGTTCTGGATTTTGGGAGGGTGGTATCCTTTGCACCCTCTATGAGGAAGTCTTTTGCCTCCACTGGGTCATACATCTGGATTTAGGAAACAAAAGCCCTTCTTTGAAGAACTTGATTTTTTTCCCCTTTTCCTCTGAGTTCTAAATGTTCTAGCTGTTTTTCTCTAGGGACTTCTATCTCAGCCATCCCTTTGAAATTCAAACCACAGGGAAGTAATTCTTATCAGAAAAAAAGGGAAAAAGCTATTTGGAAATTAAATGAATTAAAAATCTTAAGTGTCTTCTCCACAAATATTAATAAAAAGCTTTAGCCATCTGAGAAGATAACCTCAATTTGTTTCAACTTACAGAAGCATAGTTTGTATCCAACACTTATTTTATAAACTACTGAGTACTACATTATTAAATCTCCCTCATGGATAAATTCTAATACAAAAGCTAAAAGATCTCTGTTTGTATCTGTCTGTATATGTACGTCAATGTATGTATGTATGTTGTAAATGTGTTATATTTTTCTACCTCTAAATGATATTGCCAAAATAATTTGTAAAATGGCTCTGTTTAGTCGTCTTAAAAAAAAACGGGGACTTATCAAATCAAGTATTGTGAAACACTCAAAAATATAAAACTTAAACCAAATGGTTTCCAAGTTCAAGGGATCTAGGATAAATATTTAGTAAATGAAAGCTTCTTTAATTTTTTTGGTTTAATTAAAATTGGTATGTCTTCAGATACATCTTGACTAAAAGGAAGATGGTGGCAGAGAGAGTGGGACCCTAAGCTTGCTTTGTCCCATGAATACAACTACATAACTGCCAAATGATCCTAAAAACCCAAGAAATAGACCTAAAGAATGAGAACAAACTCCACAACTAAAGGGAGAGAAGAGTCCACATTGAAGAAGGTAAGAGGTGCAGAGATGTGGTTTAGGGGGAAGAGGACTGTGGGTGCTGCAGAGAGGAGGGAGCTGTGGTCTTGGAGAAGAACAAGAGAGGGAAGAACACACAGGGGAATGCACAGGGATAACATTTCCCCACAGTGACTGGCTTGGAAAATGAGAGGGATTAATTTTGTGACTTCTTACAACCAGAGGGGCTTAAAGCCAGGAGTTTGAAAGGTCAACTGGCTTGCCTAGAATAGACCCCAGAGGGCACTGTGCTGCTCCTGAAGAGAAATCAGACAACATAGGGGCAGACAGTGTGGAAACATCAATATTGAGAGCACCTAGGGCACACAGTGGGGAGATGATTCACTATTCTTGGAGCATGTCTCTGAGAAGCAGCATTTACAGAGACACCTCTCCAGGAACAAAGGAGTGGGCTGGTACCATTTTCCTCCCCCATCCTTCAGCATAAAAACAGAGCCACCTGCAGGAAGCAGCACAGTGCTGACACTGGTTGCCTAATGGGCATATAAGAGGTCTCACACCACTATGTTCTGGTGGGACTGTCCTTCTCAGTCAAGCTTGCTTCAGTCACAGTTAAGCAGGCTCCTCCCCCACAAGAACAGCACAAAACCCTGCTACATCAAGTCTCCCAACCAGAGTTCTACAGGTCCTCAGTTCCAGTGGAGGTAATGACAAGTTACATTTCACAAACACACCAGAGCACAGTGAGTTAAAACTCACTACATTCAGGCCAGGGACCAAACACTACCCACAGCAGGCAAGGTGACATGACTGGGCCACATGACTGGCCTGAAGGAGAGAGCATCGAAACAATAGCAGAAAACACACAACACACACCAGAGATACTCCTTGAACTGCCAAGCCCTGGATCTACTACATGATCTCTTCTTCAAAAGGCCAGGACTTTCAGGAGCAGGAGACATAACTGGATTTCATTACACACAAAAGAAGACAGAGATTGAGACAAAATGCAAAGATGGAGGAATTTATCCCAAATGAAAGAAGATAAGGCCACAGACAGAGATCTAAGCAAAATAGATATAAGTAACATGTTTGATGGAGAATTTAAAGCAGCAGTCATAAAGATGCTCACTGGGTTTGAGAAAAGATTAAAAGACATCAGGGGGAGAGGCTTATGACAGAGATAAAAGAATTAAAAAAGAATCAGTCAGGTGCCTGGGTGGCTCAGTTGGATGAAGCATCTGCATTTGGCTCAGATCGTGATCTCAGGGTCCTGGCATTGACCCCCATGTTGGGCTCTGTGCTCAGCACAGTCTGTTTGTCCCTCTCCCTCTGCCCCTTCCCCCTGCTTGTGTGTTCTCTCTCTCTGTCTCAAATACATAAATAAAATGTTTAAAAAATAAATATAAAAAAAGAATCAATCACAGTGTGCAATAGATGAGATTAGAAACACACTTGATACAATAAACAGCAGGCTGGATGAAACAGAAGAAGGAATCAGTGACCTAGAAGACAAAATGATACAAAACAACGAAACTGAACAAAAGAGAAAAGAAAAAATATGCAACATGAGAATAGACTTAGGAAACTCAGGGACTCCATCAACTGTAATAGGAGTCCCAGAAGAAGAGAGAGGAAAGGGGGCAGAAAATTTACTTAAAGAAATAATGCCTGAAAACTTCCCTAATATGGGGAAAGAAACAGACATCCAGATCCAAGACGCACAGAGAGCGCCCATTAAAATCAACAAAAGCAGGCCAACACCAAGACATATAATTGTTAAATTTGCAAAATATAGTGATAAAGAAAAAAATCTTAAAACCAGCAAAAAAAAAAAATAAAAGAAGTACTTATTTACAGTGGAAGACACATAAGGCTAGCTGGAGATTTCTCAACAGAAATACAGCAAGGCAGAAGAAAGTGGCATGATATATTCGAAGGGCTAACTGTGAAAAACCTACAGTCAAGAATACTCTACCCGCCAAGGCTATCAGAATAGGAGAGAGAAAGAATTTCCCAGACAAAAAAGAAAAAACAAAACAAAACAAAACAAAAACAGCTAAAGGAATTCGTGACCACAACACCACCCTGCAGGATATATTAAAGAGGATTCATTGAGTACAAATGAGAGAGAAAAAAGTGACAAACAGAAGAAAGGATTGGAGAAAATCTCCAGAAACAATGGCAAAACAAGTAATAGAATGGCAATAAATACATAGCTATCAATAATTACTCTGAATGCAAACCAAATGATCCAATCAAAAGACATAGCGTATCAGAATGGATAAAAAGCAAGACCATTTACATGCTGCCTACAAGAGCCTCATTTTAGACCTAAAGACAACTGAAGATTGAAGCTGAGGGGATGAGAAAACATCTATCATGCAAATGGAAGTCAAAAGAAAGCCAGAGTAGGGGTGCCTGGGTGGCTCAGTTTGTTAAGCATCTGCCTTCGGTTCAGGTCATGATCTCAAGGTCCTGGGATCGAGTCCCACATCAGGCTACTGGCTCAGCTAAGAGTCTGCTTGACCCTCTGTCCCTCCCCCTGCTCGTGCTCACACTCGCTCTCTTTCCCTCAAATAATAAAATAAAAATAAAATAAAAATAAAATCTTTAAAAAAAAGCCAGAGCACTAATACTTATATCAGACAAGGTAAACATTTAAACAAAGAATGTAACAAGGGACAAAAAAGGACACTATATAATCATAAAGGGGACAATCCAACAAGAACATATAACAATTACAAATATTTATGTACCCAAAATGGAAGCACCCTAATATATAAAATAATTAATAACAAACATAAAGGAACTCATTAATTGTATTACAATAATAAAAGGGATGTTAACACACCACTTACATCAATGGACAGATCTTCTTTTCTTTTCAGATTGTTTTTTTTAAGGTATCTTATACATGGTAAGTTCATTTTTTAAATTTTTTTCTTTTTTTAAATTTTATTATGTTATGTCACTACACAATACATCATTAGTTTTTGATGTGGTGACCCACAATCCATTGTTTTCGTATAACACCCAGTGCTCCATGCAGTACATGCCCTTCTTAATACCCATCACCGGGCTAAACAACCCCCCCTCCCCTCTACAACCCTGTTTGTTTCTGAGTCCATAGTCTCTTATGGTTCATATCTCCCTCCGATTCCCCCCTCTTCATTTTTCCCTTCCTTCTCCTAATGTCCTCCATGCTATTCCTTATGTTCCACAAATAAGTGAAACCATATGATAAATGACTTTATCTGCTTGACTTATTTCACTTATAATCTCCTCCAGTCCCATCCATGTTGATGTAAAAGTTGGGTATTCAACCGTTCTGATGGCTGAGTAATATTCCATTGTATATACGGACCACATCTTCTTTATCCATTCATCTGTTGAAGGGCATCTCGACTCTTTCCACAGTTTGGCTATTGTAGACATTGCTGCTATGAACATTGGGGTGAACATGGCCCTTCTTTTCACTACATATATGTCCTTAGGGTAAATACCCAGGAGTGCAATTGCTGGGTCATAGGGTGGCTCTATTTTAAAATTTTTGAGGAACCTCCACACTGTTTTCCAAATTGGCTGTACCAACTTGCATTCCCATCAACAGTGTAAGAGGGTTCCCCTTTCTCCACAACCTCGCCAACATTTGTTGTTTCTTGCCGTGTCAATTTTTACCATTCTAACTGGTGTAAGGTGGTATCTCAATGTGGTTTCGATTTGAATTTCCCTGAGGGCTAATGATGATGAACATTTTTTCATGTGTCTGTTAGCCATTTGTATGTCTTCTTCAGAGAAGTGTTTTTTCATGTCTTCTGCCCATTTTTTGACTTATTTGTTTTTGGGGAGTTGGGTTTGAGAAGTTCTTTATAGATCTTGGATATCAGTCCTTTTTAGTGTCATTTGCAAAAATCTTCTCCCATTCCATGGGTTGCCTCTTTGTATTGCTGACTGTTTCCTTTGTTGTACAGAAGATTTTATCTTGATGAAGTCCCAAAACTTCATTTTTGCTTTTTTTTCCTTGCCTTTGGGGAAGTGTCTTGAAAGAAGTTGCTGTGGTCGTTGTTGAAGAGGTTACTGCCTATGTCTCCTCTACTGTTCTCCTCTACGATTTTGATGGATTCCTGTCTCACACTGAGGTCTTTCATCCATTTTGAGTTTATCTTTGAGTATGGTGTAAGAGAATGGTCCAGCTTCAATCTTCTGTATATAGCTGTCCAATTTTCCCAGCACCATTCAATGAAGAATCTGTCTTTTTTCCAATGCATGTTTCTTCCTGCTTTGTCAAAGATTACTTGACCATAGAGTTGAGGGTCCATATCTGGGTTCTCTATTCTGTTCCATTGGTCTATATGTCTGTTTTTGTGCCAGTACCATGCTGTCTGGGTGATCACAGCTTTGTAATATAGCTTGAAATCGGGCAACGTGATGCCCCCAGCTTTGTTTTTCTTTTTCAACACTTCCTTGGCGATTCGGGGTCTTTTCTGATTCCATACAATTTTTAGGATTGTTTGTCCCAGCACTTTGAAAAATGTCATTGGAATTTTGATCGGGATGACATTGAAGGTATAGATTGCTCTGGGTAGCATAGACATTTTAACAATTTTTTGAAAAGATTTTATTTATTTATTCATGAAAGACAGACAGAGAGAGAGAGAGAGAGAGAGAGAGGGAGAAGCAGGCTCCCAAGGAGCAGGGAGCCTGACGCGGGACTCGATCCCAGGACCCTGGGATCATGACCTGAGCTGAAGGCAGACGCTCAACCATCTGAGCCACCCAGGCGCCCCGACATTTTAACAATGTTTATTCTTCGGATCCATGAGCATGGAATGTTTTTCAATCTTTTTGTGTCTTCTTCAATTTCTTTCATGAGTGTTCTGTATTTCCTAGAATATAGATCCTTTACCTCTTTGGTTAGGTTTACTCCAAGGTATCTTATGATTTTTGGTACTATTGTAAATGGAAACATTTCTCTAATTTCTCTTTCTATAGTTGCATTGTTAGTGTATAAGAAAGCAACTGATTTCTGTTTTTGTATTTTGTATCCTGCCACATTACTGAATTGCTATATGAGTTCTAGTAATTTGGGGGTGGAGTCTTTTGGGTTTTCCACATAGAGTATCATGTCATCTGTGAAGAGAGAGTTTGACTTCTTCTTTGCCAATTTGAATACCTTTTATTTCTTTTTGTTTTCTATTTGCTGTTGCTAGGACTTCTAGTACTATGTTGAACAATAGTGGTGAGAGTGGGCATCCTTGACATGTTCCTGATCTTAAGGGAAAGGCTTTCAGCTTTTCCCCATTGAGGATGATATTCGCTGTGGGTTTTTCATAGATGGATTTTACGAACTTGAGGAATGTTCCCTCTATCCCTATACTCTGAAAGGTTTTAACCAGGAAAGGATGTTGCATTTTGTCAAATGCTTTTTCTGCATCAATTGAGAGGACCACATGGTTCTTCTCCCTCCTCTTATTAATGTGTTCTATCACACTGATTGATTTGAGAATGTTGAACCACACTTGTATCCCAGGGATAAATCCCACTTGGTTGTGGTGGATGATCCTTTTAATGTATTGTGGGATCCTATTAGCTAGGATTTTGTTGAGGATTTTGGAATCCATATTCATCAGGGATATAGGTCTGAAATTCTCCTTTTTGATGGGGTCTTTGCCTGGTTTGGGGATTAAGGTAATGCTGGCCTCATAGAATGAGTTTGGAAGCTTTCCTTCTGTTTCTATTTTTTGGAAACAGCTTCAGGAGAATAGGTATTATTTCTTCTTTGAATGTTTGGTAGAGTTCCCCATGGAATCCCTCAGGCCCTGGACTCTTGTTTTTTGGGAGGTTTTTGATCACTGCTTCAATCTTGTAACTGGTTATTGGCCTATTCAGGTCGTCAATTTCTTCCTGTTTCAGTCTTGGCAGTTTATAGGTTTCCAGGAAGGCCTCCATTTCATCCAGACTGTTCAGTTTATTGGCATATAGTTGTTGATAATAATTTCTAATAATTGTTTCTATTTCCTTGGTGTTAGTCGTGATCTCTCCCCTTTCATTCATAATTTTATTAATTTGGGTCCTTTCTCTCTCTCTCTCTCTCTTTTTTTTTTTTGGATAAGTCTGGCCAGTGGTTTATCGATCTAATTAATACTTTCAAAGAACCAACTTCTAGTTTTGTTGATCTGATCTACTGTGTTTCTGGTTTCTAATTCATTGATCGCTGCTCTAATCTTAATTATTTCTCTTCTAATATGCGACTTAGGCATCGTTTGTTGCTTTTTCTCTAGTTCTTTAAGGTGTAGAGTTAGTTGGTGAATTCGGGATTTTTCTGTTTTTTTGAGTGAGGCTTAGATGGCTATGTATTTCCCACTTAGGACTGCCTTTGCAGTATCCCATCAGTTTTGGACCATGGGGTTTTTGTTCTCATTGATTTCCATGAATTGTTTAAGTTATTCTTTGATTTCTTGGTTGACCCAAACATTCTTGAGCAGAGTGGTCTTTAGCTTCCAAGTTTTTGAATTTTTTCCAAATTTTTTCTTGTGATTGGGTTCCAGTTTTAAAGCATTGCGGTCTGAGAATATGCAGGGTATAATATCAATCTTTTGGGATCGGTTGAGACCTGATTTGTGACCCAGTATGTGGTCTATTCTGGAGAAATGAATGAGTGTGCCTTGAAAGAATGAGTATTCCATTGTCTTAGGTGGAATGTTCTGTATATATCTATGAGGTCCATCTGCTCCAGTGTATCATTCAAAGCCCTTGTTTCTTTGTTGATTTTGTGCTTAGATGATCTGTCCATTGCCAAGAGTGGAGTATTGAGGTCTCCTACAATTAACTTATTGTTATCAATATGACTATTTTGATTAACAGTTGGGTTATATAGATGGCTGCTCCCATGTTGGGGGCATAGATATTTACAATTGTTAGATCTTCTTGTTGGATAGACCCTTTAAGAATGATATAGTGTCCTTCTGTGTCTCTAATTACAGACTTTAGTTTAAAATCTAATTTGTCTAGGAATCGCGACCCCAGCTTTCTTTTGAGGCCCACTGGCATGGAAGATGGATCTCCATCCCTTCACTTTCAGTCTGGATGTATCTTTGTGTTCAAAATGAGTCTCTTGTAGGCAGCATATGGATGGTTCCTGTCTTTTTATCCAATCTGCAACCCTGTGCCGTTTTATGGAAGCATTTAGGCCATTCACGTTGAGAGTGAGTATTGAAAAATATGAATTAATTGTCATCATGTTGCCTGTGAAGACGTTGTTTTTATAGATTGTCCCTGTAAATTTCTGTTGTATATCACTCTTGGGGTCTTTCTCCTTTTATAGAACCCCCTTTAATATTTCCTGCAGGTCCGGCTTAGTGGTCACATATTCTTTCAGTTTCTGCCAGTCTTGGAAGCTCTGCATCTCTCCATCCATTCTAAATGATAGCCTTGCCAGATAAATTATTCTTGGCTGTATGTTCTTCTCGTTTAGTACCCTGAATATGTCTTGCCAGTTCTCTGTGGATAGATCTGACATTATTCTGATGTTCCTCCCTCTGTACATAAGGATCTCTTCCCCCTAACTGCCCTTAAAATGGTTTCCTTGGTTCCAAGACTTGCGAGTTTTACTATTACATGCCGGGGTGTTGGCCTGTTTTCCTTGATCTTGGGAGGGGTCGTCTCTGCCTCTAGGACACGGACGTTTGTTTCAGTCCCCAAATTAGGAAAGTTCCCAGCTATGATTTGCTCAAATACATCTTCTAGTCCTCTCTCTTTCTCCACGCCCTCAGGATTCCAATAATTCTGACATTGGAATGCTTCATGGTGTCACTTATTCCTCTGATTCTATTTTCATGGATTCTGAGTTGTTTTTCCCTGGCCTCCTCTTTCCCTTTTTATCTATTAAATTGGCTTCCAGGTCACTTATTCATTCTTCTGCCTCACTTACCCTAGCTGTTAGATTATCTAAATTAGATTGGATCTCATTGATAGCATTTTTAGGTTCTGCCAATTCAACTTTCATTTCTGTCCTTAGAGACTCTATGTTGCCATTAACTGATTTCTCCATTCTAGCTATTGTCTTCACAATTGCTAGCCTAAATTCCATCTCTGACATCTTGGTTATATCTGCATCCATTTGTAAATCTGCAGCATCAGTCATAATCTCTGAGTCTTTTCTATTTTGGGGGTTCCTTCTCCTAGTCATTCTGTTGATGGGTGGTTGAGGGAATGTATAGAGTCCAAGTTATTAACCAGAACCCAAGCAAAATGCACCTGTTTTCTAGGGACCTTAGGGTTGCTGGCCTCTTGTTTTCCCAGCCTGTCTTCTGGGGGAGGGGCCTGCTGTGCTGTTACTTAGGCAACCCTGTTTGGGCAGAGTTGCCCTGTCCCCCTGTGGCGGAGGATGGGCTCAGTGGGAACCAGTTTTGGGGGGCTTTTGTTCTCTGGTGGCTTTCCCTGGTGACTTTCCATGTCTCTTCTGAGAGTCAGAGCAGAAGAGACCGTTTCCAACCCTGTGCCTCAGAGCAGAGAGATTGCAGTTTGTTCTTCAGTGCGCTCTCCAGGTCACAATATCTCCGTTTCTGTCTGTGCTGTTATAAACTGTTGCATCCTGTGTTTTGCGCCCCTCCACAGTGCTCCTGCCTCCAGGTCGTGACACATCTCTGCCCTTTGTGCTTCAAAAACCGCCAGCCACTCCCAGTTCCTATGCGTGACCCCGCCACTCTGGGTTTCCATCCCGGGAGCTGCCCTAAAGTCCTTTCCCTGCCACTACTGGTCTGCGAGTCTGTGCCCCGTCCCCAGCACGTGAGGCTGTTGCTCACCGGCAGTGTAGGATCCTCACGACCAGGCTCCCTCCTGCTGCTGTTTATACTCCGATATCTGCCTACAGAATCACAGCTCCCCACTTCATACCTTGAAACCAACCACCCGCAATATTCTGTTTGTAGAGATCCAGATCTATTTTTTTTTTTACATCTCAGGCTGATTTCGTGGGTGCTCAGAGCAGTCTGGTAGATATCCAGCTCAATTCCGGGGACCAGTTGGAATAGGGTCCCTTACTCCTCCACCATCTTTTTTCTCAAAACCAATGGACAGATCATTTAAACAGAAAATCAACAAGTAAGCAATGGCTTTGAATGATACACTGGACCACATGAATATAACAGATATATTCACAGCATTCCATCCTGAAACAGCAAAATACACATTCCTTTCAATTGCACATGGAACTTTCTCCAGTATAGATGACATATTAGATCATAAAACAGGTCTCAACCAATAAAAGAACACTGAAGTCATACCATGCATCCTTCTGACAATAACACAATGAAACGAGAAATGAACCACAAGGAGAAATCCCAAATATAAGGAGGTTAAACAACATGCTACAAAACAATGAAGGGGTCAACAAAGAAATCAAAGAACTAAAAAAATGCATGGAGACAAATGAAAATGAGCGCATAATGGTCCAAACGTTTTGGGATACAGCAAAAGCAGTTCTAAGAGGGAAGTATATAGCAATACATACCTACCTCAAGAAGCAAGAAAAATCTCAAATAAACAACTTAACTTACATCTACATAAACTAGAAAAATAACAACAAATGAAGTCTAAAGGCAACAGAATGAGGAAAATAATAAAGATTCGAGCAGAAATAAATGATATAGAAACTAAAGAAACAATAGAACAGTTCAATGAAACCAGGAGCTGGTTCATTGAAAAGTTAATAAAATTAATAAACCCCTAGCCAGAATTATCAAAAAGAAAAGAGAAAGAACCCAAATAAATAAAATCACAAATGATAGAGAAGAAATAATAGCCAACACCACAAAAACACAATTATGAGAATATTATAGAAAACTATATGCCGTCAAATTGGACAACCTGCAAGAAACAGATAAGTTCCTAGAAACATATAAAGTACCAAACTGAAAAAGGAAGAAAGAGAAAACTTCAACAGACCAATAACCAGCAAACAAATTGAATCAGTAATAAAAAAATACCCCAGAGATGCCTGGGTGGTTCAGTCAGTTAAGCATCTGCCTTCAGCTCAGGTCATGATCCCTGGGTCCTGGGATCAAGTCCCTCATTGGGCTCCTTGTTCAGCAGGGAGTCTGCTTCTCCCTCTGCCTGCTTCTCCCTCTTTCGGCCACTCCCCCTGCTTGTGCAAGCACTCACTCTCTCTCTCTGACAAATAAATAAATAAAATCTTAAAAAAATATATCCCCAAAAACCAAAGTCCAGGGCCAGATGTCAGGTGAATTCTAACAGACATTTAAAGAAGAGTTAATAGGTATTCTTTTCAAACTATTACAAAAAAAAAAAAAAAAAAAAAAGAAATGGAAGGAAAACTTCCAAACTCATTCTTTGAGGCCAACATTACCATGATACAAAAACCACTATAAGAGATTACTATAGATTAATATCCCTGATGAACATGGATACAAAAATTCTCAATAAAATATTAGCAGACTGAATCCAAAAGTACAATAAAAAAATCATTTGGGGCGCCTGAGTGGCTCAGTTGGTTAAGCAACTGCCTTCTGCTCGGGTCATGATCCCAGAGTCCTGGGATCGAGTCCCACATAGGGGGACTGCTTCTCCCTCTGACCCTCTCCCCTCTCATGCTGTTTCTCTCTCTCTCTCTCTCTCTCAAATAAATAAAATCTTTAAAAAAATCATTCACCACAATCATGCAGGATTAATTCCTGGGCTTCAAGAGTGGTTCAACATTCCCAAATCAATCAACATGATATACCTCTTTAATAAAAGGAAGGATAGGAATGACAAGATCCTGGAAGTGTTAAGATGGCAGAGAAGTAGGAGGACCTAGGGTTTTCTTAGTCCCTTGAACACAGCTGTAGTGAGGTCAGATCACTTGGAACACGCAGGAAATCGATCTGAGAATTTGAAGAAGGATTTCTTCAAGTTGGAGAGAGACAACGTGGTGGGTGCAAGGTGCATAGAAGTGAAATGGAGGAGAAAAAGTTGTGCTGCAGAGAGGAAGGAACCATTTTGGCAGGAAAAGGAAAGGGAGAGAGTGAGAGAGGAGTTGAGAGATTGCAGCATTGGGTTTGCACAAGAAGAAAACCTCTCCAGACCACAGACTGGGGAGCTGGGGTAACTGAGTGGTGCAGGTTTTTTGCAAACAGTGAGTGTACCTCTGAGCTTTTGGAAGTGCACAACTTTTGCAGGAAAGTTTCTGTAGCATGCACTCCTGGAGAAAAGGAAGGTTCTGGCCCAAGAGCTCACACAAAGTGGTGTAGTGATCTCAGGGCCCGCACAGGGAGAGATCATTCCCTTCCTGGAGTTTATTTGGAAGAGGGTATATATCCTCTCCAAGGACAAAAGATCCTGAAGGCACCCACAAATGGCCTTTCAGCAGCAGCGAACAAAGGCACTTGCAGAAGTTGAACAACCTGGTCTCAGCTTATTGTGTTGCCAAAACATAGAATCTGCACACCCAGCAAGCGGGGGACTGTTTCTCTGGAACAAAAAGCACTAGTCAGAGCACAGCAACCTCTAACACAGAGGAGGGGGCAGATCTGAGTGGTACCAGCTACTTTAAGATTTGGAATTTTGAATCCCAGCCACACCAGAGATAAATGCAGGAGAGCTGGGCGCCAAGTTGCTGATGGCCCTCGCTTTGAAAAGCCCTCTGAAGTGAGGGCTTCTGGAACAGCGGGGAGTATGAGATCCACTGTCCAGGGATGAGAGGGTGAGGTGTTGTCATTTTACCCAGCTCCCCACCTCCAACAGGGTAGGACATCAGAGAGCAACACAGCGGCCCCCAGTGGAGGTGGAAGGCGCTTTGCATCAAACCCCACCCCCCTGTGCTTGGCAAGTCCTTTTTTTACTGGGGCAGGATTGACTCTGAGCCAGTTACAGCAGGCCTCTCCCTCAGAAGAGCAACACAGACAGCAAGCACCAAGTCCACTGATCATACAAACCCTCACAGCATCCCATTCAGTTCTAGTCCAAATAAAACAAGGCTGTATTTCTTTCCTCTTATTATTTTTCTTTTTTTCTTTCTTTTTTCTTTTCAATTACAATTATAGTTTTTTGCTTGTTTGTTTGTTCCTTTTATTTCTTGTATCTTTTTTTTGATCAAGCATCTATTTTTTTTCTTTTCTTTTTTTTTCCTTTTTCTTTGGAATCAGGCTTATAGTTCCTTAATTTTTTTCATTCCCTATCCTTTTCTCTTCTTTTTGGATCAAGCTTTTTTTTTTTTCTTTTCTTTTTTTCTTTCATTCATTCTTTTTTTACAGGCTCTTTTTAAACAAAGAAGTCAAAGCACACCTAGATAAAGGTCCAAACACTCCCCACTGCAAACAAGGAGGAACTCTGCAGAGGATGAGCCAGTAGGAAAAAAAGCCCAACTGCAACAGCAGAGTGCACGCAACATACACCAGAAACACATCACAAAGTGCCAGGCCCTGGACAGTGTATGACCTCCTTTTAATTTAACATTACTCCAAGATGTAGGAAACATAACAAGCTTTCATAACATGCAAAAGATACAAACTTAGCCAAAATGACAAGATAGAGGAATTCTCCCCAAAAGAAAGGTCAGGAAGGTATCACAGCCAGGGACTTGCTTAAAGCATATATAAGCAATATACCTGAATAAGAATTTAGATCAACGGTTATAAAACTACTAGCTGGACTTGAAAAAAGCATAGAAGACAGCAGAGAAACCTTTCCTGCAGAGATAAAAGACCTAGTCAGACTGATATAAAAAAATGTTAAAACTGAGATGATAAAAGACTGGATCTAATCACTACAAGGATTGAAGAAGCAGAGAAGATAGGTGTTATAGGAGATAAAATTAAAGAAAATAATGAAGCTGAAAAGAAGAGGGAAAGAAACTATTAGATCACGAAAGTAGACGGGGAACGCAGTCACAGCATAAAGTGAAATATTTGTATCATAGGAGTCCCAGAAGAGCATGAGAAGTGGACAGAAGCTTTATTTCAACAAATATAACTAAAAACTTCCCTAGTTTGGGGAAGGAAACTGGCATTCAAATCCAAGAGGCACAGAAAATTCCAGTCAAAACAACAACAACAACAACAACAACAACAACAACAAAAGGTCAACACCATTACATATTATAGTGAAACTTGCAAAGTACAAAGATAAAGAGAGAATGGTGAAAGCAGCTCAGAAAAAGTCCTTAACCTATCTTGTGCCTTGTAAGATAGGCACATAAGGCTTGTATCTTTAAGATAGGTATATAAGGCTGGCAGAAGACCTATCCACAGAGACCTGACAGGCCAGAAAGGACTGGCATGATATATTCAACGTGCTAAATGGGAAAAATATGCAACCAAGAATAATTTATCCAGCAAGGCTGTCATTCAGAATAGAAGGAGAGATAAAGAGTTAACAAGACAAACACAACTAAAGGGGTTCCTGAACTCTACACCAGCCCTGCAACAAAGATTAAAGGGGACCCTTTGAGTGGAAAGAGAGATAAAAACTAGCAAAGGCTAGAAAGGAATAGAGATAATCTACAGGAACAGAGACTTTACAGGTAATTCAGTTTCACTAAATTCATATTTTTTATTAGTTACAAGGGTAGAATTTAGTGATTCATCGTTGCATATAACACCTAGTGCTCATTACATCAAGTGCCCTGTTTAATGCCCATCACCTAATTACCCAATGTCCCACCTACTTCCCTTCCAGCAACCCTTAGTTTGTTTCCTATATTTAAGAGTCTCTTATGGTTTGCCTCCATCTCTGTTTTCATTTATTTTTTTTCCCTCCCTTCCCCTATGTTCATCTCTTTTGTTTCTGAAATTCCACATGGGAGTGACATCATATGGTATTTGTCTTCCTCTGACTAACATTTTGCTTTGCATAATTCCCTCTAGTTCCTTCCACATCTTTCAATAATTACCTGAATGTAAATGCACTAAATGCTCCAATAAAAAAACATAGGGTATCAGAATGGATAAAAAACCAAGACCTGCAGATATGTTACTTACAGGAGACTCATTTTAGACCCAAAGACACCTCTGGATTGAAAGTGAGGGGGTGGAGAAACATTTACCATGACAATGGACATCAAAAGAAAGCTGGAATACCCATCCCTATATTAGGACAACTAGATTTTAAACCAAAACATGTAAAAAGAGATGAAGAATGATATCATATATCATAATAAACGGGTATATCCAAAAAGAAGGTAAAGCAATTATAAATATTTATGCCCCTAACTTGGGAGCAGTCAAATATGTAAATCAATTAATAACAAAATTAAAGAAACTCATTGATAATAATACAATAATAGCAGGAGACTTTAACACCCCCCCCACAGCAATGGACAGATCATCTAAGCAGAACATCAACAAGGAAACAAAGGCTTTGAATGAAACACAGGACCAGATGGACTAAACAGATATATTCAGAGCATTTCATCCTAAAGCAACAGAATACATATTCTTTTTGAGTGTGCATTGAACATTTTCCAAAACAGATCACATACTGAATTACAAATCAGGACTCAACTGGTACAAAAAGACAAGAGATCATACCAAGCATATTTGCAGACCACAATGCAATGAAACTTGAAGTCAGCCATGAGAAAAAAATTGGAAGGATGAAAAATACATGGAGGTTAAGGAGCATCCTACTAAACAATGAATAGGTCAACTAGGAAATTAAAGAAGAATTTAGAAAAAAATACACGGAAGCAAGTGAAAATGAAAACACGATAGTTCACACCCTTGAGGATGCAGCAAAGGCAGGCCTAAGAGGAAAGTATAAAGCAATACAGGCCGTCCTCAAGAAGAAAGAAAAGTCTCAAATACACAACCTGAAGGAAGTGGAAAAAGAAAAGCAAATAAAGCCTATAACTATCAGGAGAAGAGAAATAATCAAGATCAGAACAGAAATCAAGATATAAAAATTAAAACAAAACAATAGAACAGATCAACAAAACTAGGAGCTTGTTCGTTGAAACAATTAACAAGATGGTAAACCCCTAGCCATACTTATGAAAAACAAAAGAGAAAGGACCCACATAAAAAAAAATAATGAATGAAAGACAAGAGATCATAACCAACACTGAAAAAATAAAATTATAAGAGAATATTACGAGCAATTATATGCCAACAAACTAAGCAATCTGGAAGAAATGGATTAATTGCTAGAAATATAAAAACTACCAAAACTGAAACAGGAGAAATAGAACACCAAACAGACCCGTCACCAGCAAAGAAATTGAGTTCCGTAAAAAAAAAAAAAAAAAATTCCAACAAACAAGAGTCCAGGGCCAGAGAGCTTCCCAAGGGAATTCTACCAAACATTTGAAGAATTAATACCTATTCTTCTGAAATGTTCCAAAAAATAAAAATAGAAATGGAGGGAAAACTTCCAAACTCATTCTATGAGGCCAACATTACCATGATCCCAAATTCAGACCAAGTCACCACTAAAAAGGAGAATTACAGACCAATATCCCTGATGAACATGGATGCAAAAATTCTCACCAAGATATAAGCTAATAGAATCCAACTGTACATTAAAAGGATTATTCACCATGACCAAGTGGGATTTATTCCTGCACTACAGGGGTGGTTCAATATCCACAAATCAATCAATGCGATATACCACATTAATAAAAGAAAGGGTAAGAACCATATGATCCTCTCAATAGAAGCAGGAAAAGCATTTGACAAAATACAGCATTTTTTTCTTGATAAAAAACACTCAACAAAGTAGGGATAGAGGGAACTACCTCAACATCATAAAGGCCATATACGAAAGATTCACAGGTAATCTCTTCCTCAATAGCAACATGTCAGGAACATGACAGGGATGTCCACTCTCACTACTGTTGTTCAACATAGTACTGTAAGTCCTTGCCCAAGCAATCAGACAACAGAAAGAAATAAAATGAATCCAAATCAGCAAAGAGGAAGTCAAACTTTCACTCTTCGCAGATGACATGATACTCTTAGAAAACCCAAAAGACTCCACCCAAAAATTCCTAGAATTGATGCAGGAATTTAACGAAATAGCTGGATATAAAATCAATGCACAGAAGTCAATTGCATTTCTATGCACAAACAATAAGACAGAAGAAAGAAATCAAGGAATCAATCCCATTTAAAATTGTACCAAAAACCATAAGATACCTAGGAAAAAACCTAACCAAAAAGATAAAAGAGCTGTACTCTGAAAATTATAGAACACTTATGGAAGAAATTGAAGAAGACATGAAGAAATGGAAAAACATTCCATGCTCATGGATTGGAAGAACAAATATTGTTAAAATGGTTATACAATCCAAAGCAAACTGCACATTTAATACAATCCATATCAAAATACCATCGACATTTTTCACAGAGCTGGAACAAACAATTCTAAAATTTGTATGAAACAAGAAAAGACCCCAAATAGCCAAAGGAATCTTGAAAAAGAAAACCAAACCCAGAAACATCACAATTCCAGACACCAAGCTGTATTACAAAGTTGTAATCATCAAGACGGTACGGTACTGGCAAAAAAAAAAAAAAAAACAAACCAGACGCATAGTTCAATGAAACAGAATAGAGAACCCAGAAATGGACCGTCAGCTCCATGCTCAACTAATCTTTGATACAGCAGGAAAGGATATCCAATGGAAAGAAGACAGTCTCTTCAACACATGGTGTCGGGAAAATTGGACAGCCACATGCAGAAAAATGAAACTGGACCACTTTCTTATACCCTATACAAAAATAAATTCAAAATGGATGAAAGACCTAGATGTGAGCCAGGAATCCATCAAAATTCCAGAGGAGAACACAGGCAGCAACTTCTTCGACCTTGGCCACAGCAACTTCTTCCTAGACACATCTCCAGAAGCAGGGGAAACAAAAGCAAAAATGAACTATTGGGACTTCATCAGGATAAAAAGCTTTTCTACAGCAAAGGAAATGGGCAACAAAATTAAAAGACAACCAACGGAATGGGATAAGATATTTCCAAGTGACATATCAGATAAAGGCTAGTATCCAAACTATATAAAGTACTTATCAAACTACACACCCAAAAACCAAAAAGTCCAGTCAAGAAACGGGCAGAAGGGGTGCCTGGGTGGCTCAGTCGGTTAAGTGGCTACCTTCGGCTCAGGTCGTGATCCCAAGGTTCTGGGATCAAGCCCGGCGTCTGGCTCCCTGCTCAGTGCAGAGCCTGCTTCTTCCTCTCCCTCTGCCTGCCACTCTGCCTACTTGTGCTTGCTCTCTCTGTCAAATAAATAAATAAAAATCTTAAAAAAAAAAAGAAAGAAATGGGCAGAAGATGGGGCGCCTGGGTGGCTCAGTCATTAAGCATCTGCCTTCGGCTCAGGTCATGATCCCAGGATCCTGGGATTGAGCCCTGCATGGGGCTCCCTGCTCTGCGGGAGGCCTGCTTCTCCCTCTCGCCCTCCCCCTGCTTGTGTTCCTTCTCACTGTAGCTCTCTCTGTCAAATAAATAAAATCTTACAAAAAAAGAAAGAAAAAAAGAAATGGGCAGAAGACATGAACAGACATTTCTCCAAAGAAGACATTCAAATGGCTAACAGACACATGAAAAAATGCTCCACATCACTTGGCATCAGGGAAATACAAATCATAACCTCAATGAGATATCACCTCACACCTGGCAGAACAGCTAAAATTAACAACTCAGGAAACAACTGATGATGGTGACGATGCAGAGAAAGGGCAACCCTCTTAAACTGTTGGTGGGAATAGAAACTGGTGCAGCCACTCTGGAAAACAGTATGCAGGTTCCTCCAAAAGTTAAAAATTGAACTACCCTATGATCCGGCAACTGTACTACAAGCTCTTTATCCAAAGGACACAAAGATCATGATTGGAAGGAGCACATGGACCCCAGTGATTACAGCAGTAATATCCACAATTGCCAAAATATAGAAAGAGCCCAGATGTCCATTGACAGATGAATGGATAAAGAGGTGGTATACATATACAATGGAATATTACTCAGCCATCAAAAAGAATGAAACCTTGCCATTTGCAATGATGTGGATGGAACTAGAGTGTATTATGCTAAGTGAAATGCGTCAGTCAGAGAAAGACAAATACTGTATCATTTCACACATATATGGAATTTAAGAAACAAAACAGATGAACCTAGGGGATGGGAAGAAAAACTAAAATTAGATAAAAACAGAGAGGGGGCAAACCATAAGAGACTCTTAACTATAGGGAGAAAAAAAAAACAGCGTTGTTGGAAGGGAAGTGGGTGGAGTGATGTGTTAACTGGGTGAAGGGCATTCAGGAGAGCATTTGATGTAATAAGAACAGGGTGTTATATGCAACTGATGAATCACTGAACTCTGCCCTGAAACTAATAATACTGTATACGGTAACTAACTTGAATTTAAGTTAAAAAAAAGAAAGAAAAAGAATCACAAGATCCTTTCAATAGATGAAGAAAAAGCATCTGACAAAGTACAACATTCATTCATGTTAAAAACCCTAAACAAATAAGGTTAGAGGGAACATACTTCAACATAATAAAGCCCATTTATGAAAAACTCACAGCTAATCTCATTCTCAATGGAGAAAAATTGAGCACCTTCCTCTACAGTCAGAAAGAATACGGGGGGGAGGGGGGAAGAAAGAATACAGGGATGTTCACTCTCACCACTGTTATTTAACATACTACTGGAACTCCTAACCTCAGCAATCAGACAACAACAAAAACTATAAAAGGCATCCAGATTGGCGATGAAGTCAAACTTTCATTCTTCGCAGATGACATGATACTCTATATAGAAAACACAAAGGACTCCACCAAAAAATTGTTAGAACTGATACACAAACTCAGTAAACTCACAGGATACAAAATCAATGTACAGAAATCTGTTGCATTTCTATACACCAATAATAAAGCAGGAGAAAGAGAAATCCAGGAATCAATCCCATTTGCAATTATACCAAATACCATAAAATACCTAGGGATAAACCTCGCCACAGAAGTTAAGAGATTTCTACTCTGAAAACTAGAAAATCCTGATAAAAGAAACTGAAGAGGAGGCAAAGAAATGGAAAAACATTCCATACTCATGGATTGGAAGAAAAAATATTGTCAAAATGTCTATATTATCCAAAAAAATCTATACATTTAATGCAGACCTTATCAAAATAACAGCATTTTTCACAGAGCTAGAACTAAAAATCCTAAAATTTGTATAGAACAATAAAAGACTCTGAATAACCACTGCAATCTTGAAAAAGAAAAGCAAAGCTTTAGGCATCAGGACTCCAGACATCAAGTTATATTACAAAGCTGTAGTGATCGAGGCAGTATGGTACTGGCACAAAAATGGAAACATAGATCAGTAGAGCAGAATAGAAAACCCAGAAATGAATCCACAAGTTTACAGTCAATTAATATTCAACAAACCAGGAAAGAATATCCAATGGAAAAAAGACAGTCTCTTCAACAAATGGTGTTGGGAAAGCTTGACAGCAACATGCAAAAGAATGAAATGGGACCACTTTCTTACTCTATACAAAAAAATAAATAAATAAATTCAAAGTGAAAGAAAGACTTAAGTGTGAGACAGAAATCCATTATAATCCTAGAGGAGAACACAGGCAATAACCTCTTTGACATGGGCTGTATCAACTTCTTACTAGATATATCTCCTGAGGTACAGGAAACAAAAGCAAAAATAAAGTAGTAGGACCTCGTCAAGATTAAAATCTGCACAGTGAAAAAAACAACCAACAAAACTAAAAAGAATCCTACAGAATGGGAGGATATATTTGCAAATGACATAGCTGATAAAAGGTTAGTATTCAAGATATATAAAGAACTTATAAAACTCAACACCCAAAAACATATAATCCAGTTTAAAAATGGGCAGGAGCCATGAAGAGACATTTTTCCAAAGAAGGCAGATGGCCAGCAGACACAAGGAAAGATGCTCAACATCCTTCATCATCAGGGAAATGTAAATCAAAACTACAATGAAATATCACCTCATACATGTCTGAAGGGCTAAAATTAACAATACAAGAAAAAACATGTGTTGGTGAGGATGTGGAGAAAGGGGAGCCCTCTAGCACTATTGGTGGGAATGCAAACAGGTGCAGCCACTCTGGAAAACAATATGTAGGTTCCACAAAAAGTATAAAATAGAATGACCCTGCCACCCAGCAATTATACTACTAGGTATTTATCCAAGGATATAAAAATACTGATTTGAAGGGATACATTCACACTGATGTTTATAGCAGCATTATCTACAATACCCAATTATGGAAGCAGTCCAAGTGTCCATCTATTGATGAATGGATAAAGAAGATGTGGTATAGGGGGAGAAGAAAAGATGGTGAATGAATAAAGGACCTTATTCCAAACGGTCCCTGGAATTGAGCTGGATATCTGCCAGACCACTGTGAACAGCCAAGAAAGCAGCCTGAGATGGAAGAAGATATATCTGGATTTCTAAAACGGGAATATCTCAGGTGCTGGGTTTCAAGGTATGAAGCAGGGAGCCATGATTCTGTGGGCACATATCCAAAGATAAACGGAATGGGGAGGAAGGTGTGGAGCTCCTACACTGCTGGTGAATGATAGCCTCCCATGCGGGGGACAGGGCACAGACTCGCAGACCGGTAGTGGCAGGGAAAGGAATTTAGGGCAGCCCCCCAGACTGAAACCTGGTGGGGCCATGCATGCGAACTGGGGGCAGCTGGCAGTTTTAGAAGCACAAAGGGCAGAGACATGCCCCCATGCCCCGACCTGGAGGCAAGAACTGGGAGCCCTGCTGAGGGGCGCACAACCCAGGACACTGCAGTTTTATAGCAGCACAGATAGCGAGATAGTGTGGCTTGGAGAGCTCACTCAAGAACAGACTGCCATCTCTCTATTCTGAGGCAGAGAGTTGGAAACAATCGCTTCGGATCTGACTCTTGGAAGAGATGCAGAAAGCTGCCAGGGAAAACCGCAAGAGAACAAAAGCCCCCCAAAACTGGTTTTTACTGAGCCCATCCCCCACCAGGGCAACTCTGCCCAAACAGGGATCCTGAGTAACAGCACGGCAGGCCCCTTCCCTAGAAGACAGACTGAAAAACAAGAGGGCATCAACCCTAAGGTTCCTAGAAAACAGGTGCATCTTGCTTGGGTTATGGTCAATAATTTGGACTCTATACATTCCCTCAACCAACCATCAACAGAATGACTAGGAAGAGGAACCCCCAAAATATGAAAGACTCAGAGATTATGAGTTATGCTGCAGATTTACAAATGGATACAGATATAACCAAGACGTCAGAAATGGAATTCAGGGTAGCAGTTGTGAAGACAATAGCTAGAATGGAGAAATCAATTAATGGCAACATAGTGTCTCTAAGGGCAGAAATGAAAGCTGAAATGACAGAACTTAAAAAAGCTATCAATGAGATATAATCTAATCTAGATAATCTAACAGCTAGGGTAAATTGGCAGAAGAATGAATAAGTGATCTAGAAGACCAATTGATAGAAAAGAAGGAAAAATAGGAGGCCAGGGAGAAACAACTCAAAATCCATGAAAACAGAATCAGAGAAAAAAAGTGACATGACGAAACTTTCCAATGTCAGAATTATTGGGATCCCTGATGGGGTGGAGGGAGAGAGAGGACTAGAAGATATATTTGGGCAAATCATAGCTGAGAACTTCCCTAATCTGGGAAATGAAAAAACATTCATGTCTTAGAGGCAGAGAGGACTCCTCCCAAGATCAAGGAAAACAGGCCAATGCCCAGGAATGTAATAGTAAAACTCGCAAATCTAAGAACCAAGGAAACCATTTTAAGGGCAGTTAGGGGGAAGAGATTCCTTACAGAGGGAGGAACATCAGAATAACGTCAGACCTATCCACAGAGACATGGCAAGCCAGAAAGGCCTGGCAAGACATATTCAGGGTACTAAATGAGAAGAGCATGCAGCCAAGAATACTTTATTCGGCAAGACTGTCATTTAGAATGAATGGAGAGTTGCAGAACTTCCAAGATTGGCAGAAATGTGAAAGAATATATGACCACTAAGCCAGCCCTGCAAGAAATATTAAAGGGGGTTCTATAAAAGGAGAAAGACCCCAAGAGTGATATACAACAGAAATTTGCAGAGACAATCTATAGAAACAAGGACTTCACAGGTAACATGATGACAATAAATTCATATCTTTCAATAATCACTCTCAATGTGAATGGTCTAAATGCTCCCATAAAATGGCACAGGGTTGCAGATTGGACAAAAAGGACCCAACCATATCCTGTCTGCAAGAGACTCATTTGGAACTTTAAGATACACACAGACTGAAAGTGAAGGGATGGGGATCCATCTTCCATGCCAACGAACCTCAAAAGAAAGCTGGGGTAGCACTTCTCATATCAGACAAATTAGATTTTAAGCTAAAGACTGTAGTTAGAGACACAGAAGGACACTATATCATTCTTAAAGTGTCTATCCAAGAAGAAGATATAACAATTGTAAATATCTATGCCCCTAACATGGGAGCAGCCAACTACATAAGCCAACTGTTAACCAAAATAAAGAGTCATATTGATAATAGTATGTTAATTGTAGGAAACCTCAATATTCCACTCTCAGCAATAGATCATCTAAGCAGAAAATCAGCAAAGAAACAAGAGCTTTGAATGATCTGGAGCAGATGGACCTCATAGATATATACAGAACATAAAACAACAGAATACCCATTCTTCTCCAACATACATGGAACTTTCTCCAGAATAGACCACATACTGGGTCACAAATCAGGTCTCAACCAATACCAAAAGACTGAGATTATTCCCTGCATATTCTCAGAACACAATGCTTTAAAACTGGAACTCAATCACAAGAAAAAATTTGGAAGAGATTCAAACACTTGGAAGCTAAAGACCACTCTGCTCAAGAATGTTTGGGTCAACCAGGAAATCAAAGAAGAACTTAAACAATTCATGGAAATCAATGAGAACGAAAACACCTTGGTCCAAAACTGATGGGATACTGCAAAGGCAGTCCTAAGGGGGAAATACATAGCCATCCAAGCCTCACTCAAAAAAATGGAAAAATCCCAAATTCACCAACTAACTTTACAGCTTAAAGAACTAGAGAAAAAGCAACAAACAACGCCTAAGCCATGCATTAGAAGAGAAAAAAATTAAGATTAGAGTAGAGAACAATGAATTGGAAACCAGAAATACAGTGAGCAGATCAATGAAACTAGAAGCAGGTTCTCTGAAAGAATTAATAAGATCCATAAACCACTGGCCAGACTTATCCAATAGAAAAGAGAAAGGACCAAAACTAATAAAATTATGAATGAATGGGGAGCGATCACGACTAACACCAAGGAAACAGAACTATTAGAAATTATTATCAACAAACATATGCCAATAAATTAAGCAACCTAGAAGAAATGGATGCCTTCCTGGAAACCTATAAACTGCCAAGACTGAAACAGGAAGATATTGACAACCTGAATAGGCCAATACCAGTAAAGAGATTGAAGCAGTGCTCAAAAACCTCCCAAAAAACAAGAGTCCAGGGCCTGATGGATTCCCTGGGGAATTCTACCAAACATTCAAAGAAGAAATAATACCTATTCTCCTGAAGCTGTTTCAAAACATAGAAACAAAAGGAAAGCTTCCAGACTCATTCTATGAGGCCAGCATTGCCTTGATCCCCAAACCAGGCAAAGACCCCATCAAAAAGGAGAATTTCAGACTGATATCCCTGATGAATATGGACACAAAAATTCTCAACAAAATCCTAGCTAATAGTATCCAACAGTACATTAAAAGGATCATCCACCACAACCAAGTGGGATTTATCCCTGGGATGCAAGGGTGGTTCAACATTCACAAATCAATAAATGTAATAAACACATTATTAAGAGGAGAGAGAAGAACCATATGGTCTTCTCCATTGATGCAGAAAAAGCATTTGACAAAATAAAGCATCCTTTCCTGATTAAAACTCTTCAGAGTATAGGATAGAGGCAACAATCCTCAATTTCATAAAATCCATCTATGAAAAACTCCGAAAATATCATTCTCAATGGGGAAAAAATGAGAGCATTTCATTAAGAATAGGAACACATCAAGGATGCCCACTCTCGCCACTATTGTTCAACATAGTACTAGAAGTCCTAGCCACAGAAATCAGACAACAAAAAAGAAATACAATGTATTCAAATTGGCAAAGAAGAAGTCAAACTCTCTCTGCACAGACGACATGATACTTTATGTGGAAAACCCAAAGACTCCAGCCCCAAATTACTAGAACTCATATAGCAATTCAGTAATGTGGCAGGATACAAAATCAATGCACAGAAATCAGTTGCTTTCTTACACACTAACAATATAAATGTAGAAAAAAAAAGTTTAGGGAATTGATTTCATTTACAATAGCACCAAAAACCGTAAGATACCTTTGGAATAAACCTAACCAAGGAGGTAAAGGATCTATACTCTAGAAACTACAGAGCGCTCATGAAAGAAATTGAAGAAGACACAAAAAGATGGACAAACATTCCATGCTCATCGATCGGAATAAACATTGTTAAACGTCTATGCTGCCCAGAGTAATCTACACGTTCAATGCCATCCCGATCAAAATTTCAATAGCATTTTTCAAACTGCTGGAACAAACAAACCTAAAATCTGTATGAAATCAGAAAAGACCCAGAATTGCCAAGGAAATGTTGAAAAAGAAAAACAAAGCTGGGGGCATCACATTGCCTAATTTCAAGCTATATTATAAAGCCGTGATCACCAAGACAGCATGGGACTGGCACAAAAACAGACACATAGACCAATGGAACAGAATAGATAGCCCATTGATGGTCCCTCAACTCTATGTTCAAATAATCTTTGACAAAGCAGGAGAAATATGCAATGGAAAAAAGACAGTCTCTTCAATAAATGGTGCTGGGAAAATTCGACAGCTATATACAGAAGAATGAAGCTGGACCATTCTTTTACACCATACTCAAAGATAAACTCAAAATGGATGAAAGACCTCAGTGTGAGACAGGAATCCATCAAAATCCTAGAGGAGAACAGTAGAGGAGACATAGGCAGTAACCTCTTTGTCATCGGCCACAGCAACTTCTTTCAAGACACTTCCCCAAAGGCAAGGAAAAAAAAGCAAAAATGAACTTTTGGGACTTCATCAAGATAAAAAGCTTCTGCACAGCAAAGGAAACAGTCAACAAAACAAAGAGGCAACCCATGGAATGGGGAAGATTTTTGCAAATGACACTACAAAGGGCTGATATCCAAGATCTATAAAGAACTTCTCAAACTCAACACCCAAAAAATAAATAATCAAGTCAAAAAATGGATAGAAGAAATGAACAGACATTTTTCATTTTTTTAAAGATTTTATTTATTTATTTGACAGAGAGAGAGACAGCGAGAGCAGGAACACAAGCAGGGGGAGTGGGAGACGGAGAAGCAGGCTTCCCACAGAGCAGGGAGCCTGATGTGGGACTCGATCCCAGGACCCTGGGATCATGACCTGAGCCGAAGGCAGACACTTAATGACCAAGCCACCCAGGTGCCCCAAACAGACATTTTTCAAAAGAAGACATACAAATGACTAAAAGACACATGAAAAAATATTCATCATCATTAGCCATCAGGGAAATTCAAATCAAAACCACATTGAGATACCACCTTACACCAGTTAGAATGGCAAAAATTGACAAGGCAAGAAACAACAAATGTTGGAGAAGTTGTGGAGAAAGGGGAACCCTCTTACGCTGTTGGTGGGAATGAAAGTTGGTACAGCCACTTTGGAAAACAGTGTGGAGGTTCCTCAAAAATTAAAAATAGAGCTACCCTATGACCCAGCACTTGCAATACTGGGTATTTACCCCAAAAACACAGATGTAGTGAAAAGAATGGCCATATGCACCCCAGTGTTCATAGCAGCAATGTCTGCAACAGCTAAACTGTGAAAAGAGCTGAGATGCCCTTCAACAGACGAATGGATAAAGAGGATGGGGTCCATATATACAATGGAATATTATTCAGCCATCAGAAAGGATGAATACCCAACTTTTGCATCAACATGGATGGGCCTGGAGATTATGCTAAGTGAAATAAGTTAAGCAGAGAAAGTCAATTATCATATGGTTTCACTTATTTGTGGAACATAAGGAATACCATGAAGGACATTAGGAGAAGGAAAGGAAAAGTGAAGGGGAGGGATCAGAGGCAGAGATGAACCATGGGAGACTATGGACTTTGAGAAACAAACTGAGGGCTTTAGAGGGGAGGGGGGGGGATGTCTCAACCCAGTGATGGGTATTAAGGAGGGCATGTATTGCATGGAGCACTGGGTGATATATGCAAACAATGAATCATGGAACACTACATCAAAAATTAATGATGTACTGTATGGTGACTACCATATAAAATAAAAAAAATAATAAAATAAAATAATAAAATAAATAAAATAAAATAAGATAAAGTAAAATAAAATAAGGAAGAAAGATAGAAACCAAAAACTATATGAACTAGAATGGTGAAAGTAATATGAAGTCCCAGCATAATTCTAGAATGAATTACTAAATAGATGGCTTATGAATAACTTAAAAAAGAAATTGGTTCTTAATAGTAGCTAGCATGAATCCAATATATCTAGTATTGCCAAGTTAAACTCTATTGGTTGGGTTATTAGCCTGGAAGATAAAATGAATGCCAGAGATACAGTGTATCTTGTTCATTTAATTATTTCACAAATTTCCCATGAGACCCCTAAGTTACAGCAGTTAGGTGGATTTGTAACTGATAAAATTCAGATAAAAATGGGATTAATACATTGATAACAATTTGAGAAGACTATCTAGTAACACACCAGTAAGGGCTCCATTCTTTTTTTTTTCACTTCAAAAATTTTAACAATTTATGGACAAAGAAGGAATGCTTCCCAAATCTTGGTTGGATGGCTAGGAAAATGTACAAAGCAACATGGTATTGTATAATGGTTCTCAGTATTTTTGGTCTCAGGAAACCTTTACATTCTTGAAAAGTTTAGAGGACCTCAAAACTTCTGTTTATGTGGATTCTTTTAATATTAACCTAATTAATCCTAAAATGGACTTAATTTTAATATTTTAATATTTAAAATAATAATCCCATTACATGCTAATATAATTTTTAATAAAAACAACTACTTTTTAAAAATAATTATCTTTTATAAAACAAAGGAAATAATGAGAAAAGTAGCACTATTTTAAACTTGAAAATCTCTTTATTGTATGGCTAATGGAAAGCAGTTAAATTCTCATGTCTGTTTCTGCATTTAGATCTGCTGCAAAATGTTATTTGGGTTGAAGTTTATGAAGAAAATTCCAGTTTCACAGATACATAATTGGAAAAAGGTGTCGCATTTTACTATCCCTTTCAGATAACTCTGGGTATCCTTTGATTTATGCCAAAATTCAACAAATGATAGTTTCTTAAAAGCTGATTGCAATGTGAAATATTAACTACATGAACTACCTTTCTTTTTGGAAGGTTAATTTTTTTTTATTTAGAAAGGCTTAAATAATTGTAGGACAATTTGAATGGCTAGATTGTAAAAAAAAAATCTTGAAAATTCCTTTTTGATGTCCTCCAAGAGTTGAATTAGATTATATGTGCCTCGTTCTTTCTTTAGACCTGGAAAACACATACAACTGATTATTGCACTTTGCCTCGTGTATTTTGAAGCTCTGTTGTTATGCACATACACATTAAGGATTCTTATGCTTTCTTAAAGAACTTTTATCTCTTTATCATTATCCTCTTTATCTCTGATAATTTTCCTTAATCTGAAGCCTGCTCTGTCTGAAATTAATACAGCTACTCTAGCTTTTTTTTTATTAGTGTTAACATAGCATATCTTTATCCTTTCCTTTTCATTTAACCTATATTTGTCTCCACATGATTCTATTTTCTATCCTTTCTTAGCACATAAATTACTTTTTTTTAACATTAGTGGTTGTCCTAGAGTTTGCAATGTATGTTTATAATTAATCCAAATCCTCTTCAAATAACATTATATGGCATCACAGGTAGTACAAGTACCTTATAATAACAAAGTATCCCTAATTCCTCCCTTTCATCCCTCATATCATTGCTGTCATTCATTTTGCTTAAACATAAGCTATAATCGCTATAATCATTGAATATATCATTGATATTATTATTTTGAACAATTATCTGTTAGATCAATTAAATATAAGAAAAATAAAAGATTTTATTTTACCTTCATTTGTTCCTTCTCCAAAGCTCTCGTTATCTTTATGTAGATCCGAGTTTCTGATTTATATCATTTTCCTTCTCTCTGAAGAACTTTCAACCTCTCTTACAAGGCAGAGATAATGACAACAAAGTCCCTCGACTTCTATCTGAGAAAGTCTTTATTACATTTAAATAATAATTTTATAGGGCACAGAATTCTAGGTTGGTGGGTTTTTCTCTTCTCAACACTTTAAATATTTTAATCCACTCTCTTCTTGCTTGCATAGCTTCTGACTGGAATTCTTATCTTTGTTCTTTTCTTCTGGATTGTCTTTATCTTTTTTAAGATTTTATTTATTTATTTGACAGAGAGAGTGAGAGAGTAAAAGCAGTGGGAACAGTAGAGGGAGAGGGAGAAGCAGACTCCCCACCAAGCAGGGAGCCCAATGCGGGGCTTGATCCCAGGACCCTGGGATCATGACCTGAGCCGAAGGCAGACGCTTAACCATCTGAGCCACCCAGGCGCCCCATAGATTGTCTTTATTTTTTATTTTCTGCAGTTTAAGTATGATATGCCTAAGTGTAGTGGGTTTTAAGTTTTAATTTAATATAACTTGTCATGAAACCTGCTTGATGTTCTCTGAGATTCCTGTATCTGTGGTTTGGTATCTAACATTAATTTGGGGGAAATTCTCAGTTATTATTGCTTTAAGTATTTCTTCTGTTATTTTCTTTCTTCTACTTCTGGTATTACCATTACGTATATGATACACCTTTCGTAATTGTCCAATAGTTTCTAAATATTCTGTTTTTTTTTCTTTGCTTTTTCAGTTTTGGAAGTTTCTATCGACATATCCACAAGTTCAGAGATTAATTGCTCAGTTGTATGTAGTCTACTAATAGGCCCATCAAAGGCATTCATTTCTGTTACAGTTGTTTTTATCTCAAGCACTTCGTTTTTATTTTTTAGAATTTCCTTCTCTCTGCTTACATCACCCATCTATTCTTGTATGTCATCCACTTTTACTATTGGATCATTTAGCATATTAATCATAATAATTATTTTAAATTTTTGCTCTAATAATTCCAGCATTCCTGCCACATCTGACTCTGGTTCCGATGCTTGCTTAGTCTCTTCAAATGGTGTGGGTTTTCCGCCTTTAGTATGCCTCATCATTTTTTGTTGAAAGCTGGACATGATTTACTGGACAAAAGGAACTGTGGTAAGTAGGCATTTAGTAATGTAGTATAAATATAGGGGGGTGGGAAGATAAGTGTTCTATAGTTCTATGATTTGGTCTCAGTCTTTTAGTGAGCCTGTGTCCCTGGACTATAAACTTGACAATGTTTCTCAGTTTTATCCTCCTATTAACTTGGGCAGGATGGTAAGAGGGAGCTAAAGTTGGGCATTTCTCTTCCCTCAGATAACTTGGGCTCTGATAAAATCCCAATACATTAAGCTTTAGTAAATTAGTTTCTCTTGAGGATAGGTTAAGAAGAACAGAATGTTCTGGCATATTTTAAAGATTATTTATTTATTTATTTATTTGAGAGAGAGAGAATGAGAGATAGAGAGCACGAGAGGGAAGAGGGTCAGAGGGAGAAGCAGACTCCCTGCCGAGCAGGGAGCCCGATGTGGGACTCGATCCCAGGACTCCAGGATCATGACCTAAGCCGAAGGCAGTCGCTTAACCAACTGAGCCACCCAGGCGCCCCAGTTCTGGCATATTTTAAATGGCTACTTTTCCCCTACCACTACTATAAGCATGAGGGGATTTTTCTGCAATCTTCACTGTGTGAAGCTGGTAGAACTCCTAGAGCTGAAGCTCATAAAAGTGTGGGTATATCCACTTATCTCCTTAAGACTGGGTCTCCCTGGAGTTTTTAACTCTCGTACTTGTTCACACTGAGACCCCAGCTATTTGTCAATTACGGTTTAGGTTTCCCTATTCTAGTACTGATACACACAGAAGCTTCAGCTTGAGGGTCTCTGCTTTGGTGTGCTATGATATCTGTATCTGTCTCACTGTCTCTCCAATTGAGGAGGTAGCAATTTGCCCTATGACCTCAGTTTTCTCACGAATCTAGGAAAGTTCGTGGATTTTCACTTTGTTCAAATTTTTTACTTGTTGTTAGGATGTGGAGTAATGGCTTCAAACTCCTTAGACAACAGACCAGAAACTAGAAGTGCCTATTTGAACTTAGAAATTTTTCTGTTTTTACCTTTGCATGATTTTTTAACATCAAATTTTAGTCTTTGATATTGAATCACTGAGTTATGCAGATCTTCTAAATGTTGACCACATCATTATACATTTTTAAAAATCACTTCATTTAATGTTACCAATGATCTAATCGGAAAGTCTTCAAATATTTTAAAGCTGTCAAGCTCATGGCGAAGGACACAATTTTTCCAAAATTCTAAGTTTCACTTGAAAGTCCAAATTTTATCATTTGTAATAAATACTCCCACTTGTTTGCCTTAAAATAACAGATCCATTTCATCAATTATTGAGAAAATGTCTACAAAATGTCTAAGTTGGAATAGCCATAGAGTTTTTCAGGCAAAAATGGTATTCCATGAGAAAAACTGCTAGTTTGACTCAAAGCTCAACCATACACATGCTTTTCCTAAAGGCAACCATCAAACTTCTTTATGGAGCAAATGTGCTTTTTTTTGTCAAAAAAAAAGAGTATTAAGTTATATGTACTCAGGGTCAAGATTCTAAAAAGTTATTTTTTTATTATTTTTTCATCAAAGATATTCTTTTCTTTTGAGAGAGAGAGTGTGTTTGGGGGGAAGAGCAGAGGGAGAGGGACAGAGAAACTCAAGCAGACTTGCACTGAGCACAGAGCCCAACACAGGGCTCAATCTCACCACCCGGAGATCACGATCTGAGCCACAACCAAGAATCAGATGCTTAACGAACTAAGTCATCCAGGTGCGCCTCACCAAAGGAATTTTTAAGTGAAAGTGATTTTTCTTGTGGGGTGCTGTGGTAAAGAATACAGTAGCCACTAGTACAATTTGGTACCACTTCCTTGATTTACTTGTGCTAAAATGTCATTGCTTTTAGCCCACCAGTGGGAGTATCAACATAGTAAGAAAAAAGGAAAATAACATCACAGCATTATTTTGAAAATAATTTTGACCTCATGGACCCCATAGAAGGGTCTCATGGACTCCTCAAGGTCCTTGGACAATACTCTGAGGAACACTGGTATAGTGGAAAAGATAATGGTTTTCAAACTATATAGACTTGCATTCAAATTCTGCTTCTTCAGTGGGTTTTGCAGTTGGAAAATTTAAATTAAATTTAGTAAACATACAGTGTATTATTAGCTTCAGGGGTAGAATTTATTGATTCACAAGTTTCATATAACATCCAGTGCTCATTACATTATCTGCCCTCCTTAATACACCCATTACCCAATTATCTCATCACCCCACCCACTTCCCCTCCAGCAACCCTGAGTTGGCTCCCTACAGTTAAGAGTCACTTATGGTTTGCCCCTCTCTCTGTTTTTATCTTATTTTAGTTTTACTTCCCTTCCCCTTTGTTCGCCTGTTTTGTTTCTTAAATTCCACATATATGTGAAATCAAATGGTACTTCTCTTTCTCTGAGTTATTTCACTTAGCATAATACACTCTAGTCCCATCCACATTGTTGCAAATGGCAAGGTTTCATTCCTTTTGGTGGCTGAGTAATATTCCATTGTATATTTATATATGTATCATCTTTTCTTTATCCATTTATTTGTCAATGGACATCTGGGCTCTTTCCATATTTTGGCAACTGTGGACATTGCTGCTATAAACACTGGGGTGCATGTGCCCCTTCAAATCACTATCTTTGTGCCCTTTGGATAAATAGCTAGCAGTGCAGTTGCTGGGTCATAGGGTAGTTCAATTTTTAACTTTTGGAGGAACCTGCATACTATTTTCCAGAGTGGTTGCACCAGTTTCTATTCCCATGAACAGTGTAAGAGTGTTCCCCTTTATCTGCATCCTCACCATCATCAGTTGTTTCCTGAATTGTTAATTTTAGCCGTTCTGCCTGGTGTGAGGTGATATCTCATTGAGGTTATGATTTGTATTTCCCTGATGCCAAATGACGTAGAGCATTTTCTCATGTGTCAGCCATTTGAATGTCTTCTTTGGAGAAATGTCTGTTCATGTTTTCTGCCCATTTATTGACTGGATTTTTTTGGGGGGAGTTGAGTTTGGTAAGTTCTTTATAGATTTTGGATACTACCCTTTTATCTGATATGTCATTTGCAAATTTACCTTCTCACATTCTGTAAGTTGTCTTTTAGTTTTGTTGATTGTTTCCTTTGCTGTGCAAAAGCTTTTTAAAGGAGAACCTGCTCTTAAAGGGCTCACATGCAGTCTCATTCACCTTGTGACCCAGCAATAAAACACCATTTGGGAAAGCTCCTACAACACAAGTGAAGGATACCACTTACTAGTCCTGAAGTGTATGCCGAACAGGCAAGAAACTGCTAAGACACTCTCTGGGGAATGAGAAACAGTTGGGCACAATTTGTGTGATTACATTCTATCTTGTTAATGCCCATGCTAGTGAACAACATCTTGGGACTCTCACTGTAACCTGTTAATACTGCTAAGCATACATGCTGAGAGCCCCATGCACCACCATGGTCATAACTGCAGGAATGGCAATATAGCCAGATGGTATAGGGTAAGATCCCACCCCCCTGCCACCACAGCCCCAGCCACCAGGGCTGGAGGGAAAGCCCCAACCACTCGAGGACTTGCATTGTTCCAGACAGCTGGAGGGGTGGAGCCCTGCCCAATATCATAGCCACAGCAGCAACCATAACACCCAAACAAGCTGGGGTTTGGGGGCTAGCCCCACCACTCATATAGCCCCAGAGGCTGTCAGCAAGCTGTACCAAGGGATAGCTTTGCCCACTATCACAGCCCAAGCTAGTCAGGCTAGGCAGAACCCCACACACCTATGCATTTGCAGCCACAGCCATGGATCCCAAGCCATATGGGAAGGTGTGGGGGAAGAGCCCTTCCCACCACCATGCCACAACAGTTTTTGCATAACAAGTAGGCAAACAAAGCTCAACAGGAGATGCCACTTAAGCACCTGGCTCTGGTGAACAGAGTGTATTACATTTATGGGCACCATGGGACAATTCCTAAACAAGGCCACTCTTTCAAAACTGGGAGAGGTAGATGACTGGCCTAACACGTAGAAACAGAGAGGAAAAAATTAAGGATACAGAGAAATACATTCCAAATGAAAAAACAAAACCTCAGAAAAGACCTTAATGAATCAGAAATAACCTACCTGACAAGGAATTCAAAGTAATAGTCATAAGATGAACAGCAAACTCAGGAGATGAGTGAACACAGTGAGAACTTCAAAAAAAAGACAAAATATAAAAAGTACCAATCAGAAGAATGCAATAAGTGAAATGAAAAATACACTAGAGGGAATCAAAAGCAGGTTAGATGATACAAAAGAATGAATCAGTGAAAAGAAATCCAAGGTAGTGGAAATCATCCAACCTGAAAAACAAAAGAAGAAAGAAAAAAGGGCACCTGGGTGGCTCAGTCAGTTAAGCGTCTGCCTTTGGCTCAGGTCACGATCCCAGAGTCCTGGGAACAAGTTCCACGTCAGGCTCCCTGCTCAGTGGGGAGTCTGTTTCTCCCTCTCACTTTGCCCCTCCCCCCCGCTTGTGCTCTCTTTCTTTCATGCTCTCTCTCTCTCTCAAATAAATAAAATCTTTAAAAAAGAAAAGAGGATAGTTTAAGAAACCTCAGGGACAGTATCAAGCATATTAACATTCACATTATAAAGGTTGCAGAAGGAAAAGAGAGAGATAAAGTACAGAAAATTTATGTAAATAAATAATGGCTAAAAACTTTCCTAAACTACAGAAGGAAACAGACATCCAGGTCCAGAAAGCACAAAAAGCACCAAACGAGATGAACCCAAAAAGATCTACATCAGGACACATTATCATTGAAATGTTAAAAATCTTTAAAAGTCAAACATAGAGAATCTTAAAAGAAGCGAGAAAACAAATAACCCAGTAAGAAATGGGCAGAAGACATGAATAGACACTTTTCTAAAGAAGACATCCAGATGGCTAACAGACACATGAAAAGATGTTAAACATCACTCATCATTAGAGAAATACAAATCAAAACCACAATGAGATACCAGTTCACACCTGTCAGCACGGCTAAAATTAACAACACAAGAAAGAATGGGTGTTGGTGAAGATGTAGACAAAGGGGAACACTCTTGCCCTGTTGATGGGAATGCAAACTGGTGCAGTCACTCTGGAGAACGGTATGGAGGTTCCTCAAAATGTTAAAAATTGAACTACCCTACAATCCAGCAACTGCACTACTAGATATTTACCCAAAGGATACAAAAATACAGATTCTAAGGGGCACATGCACCCCAATGTTTATAGCAGCATTATCAACAATAGCCAAATTATGGAGAGAGCCCAAATGTCCATTGGCTGATGACTGTATAAAGAAGATGTGGAATATATATACAATGGAGTATTACTCGGCTATAAAAAAAGAATGAAATCTTGCTATTTGCAATGACATGGGTGGAGCTAGAGTGTATAATGCTAAGTGAAACAAGCCAATCAGTGAAAGATAAATACCATATGATCTCAGTGATATATGGAATTTAAGAAAGAAAACAGATTAACATAAGGGAATGGGGGAAAGAAAAAGACAGAGAGAAAGAAACAAGCCATAGGAGACTCTTAACTATAGAGAACAACCTGAGGATTGATGGAGGGAGGAGAGTGGAGGATAAGCTAGATAGGTGATGGGTATTAAGGAAGGCACTTGTGATTAATACTGGATGTACACAAATGATGAATCACTGAATTCTATTCCAGAAACTGATATTGCACTGTATGTTAACTACCTAAAATGTAAATTAAAAAATTAATAAAAATAAACAAAATAAAATAAAATAATAAAAGTGAAAAGACAACAGCAAAAGAACAACAGCTAGTTATGTATGAAGGAATCATCATACCACTATCAGGTAATATTTCGGCAGAAACTTTGCAGCCAAAAAGAGAGTGGCAGGATATATTCAAAGTGTTGAAAGAAAGAAAATACTTACAACCAAGAATAATCTAGCTGGCAATATTATCATTCAGAATTGGAGAGATATATCTTCCCAGTCAAGCAGAAGCTAAAGGAGTCCATCACCAGGATACCAATCTTACAATAAATGTTAAAGGGACTTCTTTAAGTGGAAAGTAAGACCATAATTAAATAAGATAATATATGAAAGAAAAGCCTCAATTGTAAAGGCAATTATTATTTTATTATAATAAAAATACTTCATTAACCACTTATAAAGCTACTATGAAAGTTAAAAAAACTAAAGTACTAAAATCAACTGTAACTACAATAATTAGTTAAGGGATACACAAAATAGGGCGCCTGGGTGGCTCAGTAGGTTAAGCGTCTGCCTTTGGCTCAGGTCATGATCCCAGTGTCCTGGGATCAAGACCCATATCAGGTTCCCTGCTCAGCAGGGAGTTTGCTTCTCCCTCTCCCTCTGCCCCTCCCCACTGCTTGTGTGCACTCTCTCTCTCTCTCTCTCTCTCTCTCTCTCTCAAATGAATAAATGAAATCTTTTTAAAAAGGATACACAAAATAAAAAGAGGGCACCTGGGTGGCTCAGTCATTAAGCATCTGCCTTCAGCTCAGGTCATGATCCCAGGGTCCTAGTATTGAGCCCCACATCAGGCTCTCTGCTCCGCAGGAAGCCTGCTTCTCCCTCTCCCACCCCCTTGCTTGTGTTCCCTCTCGCTGTCTCTCTCTCTGTCAAAAAATAAATAAAAAATCTTAAAAAAAAAAACAAATAAAAAGATGCAAAATATGACGTCAAAAACATGAAATGTGAGGAAGGAGTACAAATGTAGTGCTTTTAGAATGCTCTCAAACTTAAGTGACTATCAACTTAAAACAGATTGCTACATATATATATGAACCTCATAGTACCCACAAATCAAAAACCTGTAACAAATAAACACACACAAAAAGTGAAAGGAATCCTACTATAACACTACAGAAAGTCAGTAACCCACAAGGGAAAAGAACAGGAAAAGAAGAAAGGAAAGGAAAAGAACTACAGAAACAACCAGAAAACAATTAACAAAATGGCATTAAGTACATATGTATTAATAATTACTTTAAATATAAATGTAATAAATTCCTCTATCAAAAGGCATAGGGTGGATTAAAAAAGAAAGACCCTTCTATATGCTGCCTACAACAGACTTACTTCAGACCTAAAACTGCACACAGACTGAAAGAGAAGGGATGAAAAAAAGATATCCCATGCATAGGGAAATAAAAAGAAAGCTGAGGTAGCAATATTTTTTTTCAGAAAGAAAAACCTTTAAAACACAGACTGTAACAAAACACAAAGAAGAGTAATATATAATAATAAAGGGTTCGATCCAACAAAAGTATATAACATTTATAAATGCTTATACCTCTAACCTATAATCACTAAAATAAAGCATGTATTAAGAGACATAAAGGGAGAGATGAACAGCTATACAATCATAGTGGTAGACCTTTATAACCCACTTGCATAACTGGTTAGATCATTCCAACAGAAAAATCAACAAGGAAATATTAGCCTTAAATGACACAGTAGAGGGCACCTGGGTGGCTCAGATGATTAAGCGTCTGCCTTCGGCTCAGGTCATGATCCCAGGGTCCGGGGATCGAGTCCCGCATCGGGCTCCCTGCTCAGCGGGAAGCCTGCTTCTCCCTCTGCACCTCTCTCTCTCTCTCTCTCTCTCTCTGTCTCTCATGAATAAATAAATTTTAAAAAATCTCTTAAAAAAATGACACAGTAGACCACACTGACTTAATGTTTATATATAGAACACTCCATCCAAAAATAACAAAATTCACTTTCTTCTCAAGTGCAAATGGAACATTCACTGGAACAGATCACCCATCAGATTCCAAAACAAGTCAATAAACTTTAAAAGACTGAAATCACATCAAGTATCTTTCTATACTGCAACATTATGAAACTAGGTATCAACTACAAGAAGATAAATGAAAAAAACACAAACATGTGGAGACTAAACATGATATTAAACAATCAATGTGTCATCACAGAAATCAGAGAAGAAATTAAAAAGATACCTTGAGACAAATAAAAATGGAAATGCAGCATTCCAAAATCTACGGCGTACAGAAAAAGCAGTTCTAAGACGGAAGTTCATAGCAATATAGGCTTACCTCTAGAAACAAGTAAAATCTCAAATAAACAATCTAACCTTACACCAAAAGGTACTAGAAACAGAAGAATAAACACATCCCACAGTTAGTATAAGGAAGGGAATAATAAAGATCAAAGTGGAAACAAATGACACAGAAAATAAAAACAATAGAAAAATCAATAAAAACTAACAACTAGTCCTTGGAAAAGATAAATTAATAAACCTTTGGGTAGATGCATCAAAGATAGAAAGAAAGAGAAAGAGAAGTAAGTTCAGAGGAAATGGTAGACTAGGAGAATCCTGCACTTACCTTGACCCACAGACACACCAAGATAACATCTATGCAACTAACTCTGAAAACAACCTGAAAACTGGCAGAACAGACTTTCCACAGTTAATTGTAGAGAAGAGGCCACATCAAAAAGGAGAGGAGGGACAGAGATGAGGTTGGGAACCAAACCCCCATGGAGACTAACCACAAACGGGAGGAACACCATAAGCACAGAGAAATAAGAGGATCAGATCAAACATCAGGCATCCTTGGCACTGGGGAGAAAAAATTTAAAAGGCAGCAAGACAAAAGAAAACAATTACATACAAAAGAAACCCCATAAGGCTATCAGCTGATTTTTCAGGAGAAACTTAGTGGACCAGAATGGAGAGGAATGATATAACCCAAAGTATTGAAAGGGAAAAAACAAAAAACAAAACAAGACAAAACTGCAACCGAGAACTCTACGCAGCAAGGTTATCATTCAAAACAGAAGAAGAGATAAAGAGTTTCCCAAACACAAAGTAAAGAAGTTGATCACTATTAAACCAGCCTTACAAGAAATGTTAAAGCGAATTCTTTGAGTAGAAAGAAAGGCCATATCTAAAAGAAAATTAGGAAAGGAAAAATTCTCAAGGTAAAAGCTAACATACAGTAAACTGAGTAAATTAATCACTTATAAAGTCAGATTAGAGATTAAAAATCAAAAGGAGGAAATCAATTATATCTACAAAAATCAGTCAAGGGAGAGACAGGGAAGATGGTGAAGTAAGAGGATCCTCACCTCATCCCATGAACACACCAAGATAATAGGCATGTCAGTACAACTAACTCAGAAAACAACCCAAAGACTGGCAGAAGAGACATTTCACAATTAATCCTAGAGAGGAGGCCACATCAAAAAGGGTAGGAGGGACAGAGATGAGGTTGGGAACCAAACCTGCAGCAAGACTAACCATAAAGGGGAGGGATACCACAAGCATGGAGAAGCAAGAGGATCAGACCTCACCAGGCATCCAACCATGGGGGACCTGCACTAAGAGGATGAGTCCCCATAACATTTGGCTTTGAAAATGAGTGGGGTATAACTTTGTGCATTTTTACAATCAGGGAAAATTAACTCTGGGCACTTTAAAAATCAGTGGGCTTAGCTCAAAGAGAGCCATAGGGTGATCGGAAACTGGGTTCCTACCCTTAAAGAAACAGCATAACAACCAACCATGCTAGATACAACATAGAAGCAGCAGTTTAAAAAGTGCCTGGGATATATATGAAGATTTATTTACTAATCTCAGAACACGTGCTGGAAAGACTTTGGCAAGAACAAAAGAGCTCTCAGGCTCCATTACTCCCCCTCCCTCCAACAATTAGATAAAAGGACATTTTAGGAAACCAGCACTGTCTTGCTGTCTTGCTAATACTGAACGCCCTGCAGGCATGTACTTCTGTGGATCCCTCCCTATCCAAACCACCCCACTCAGCAGACATTCCTCCAAAGAGATTCCTGCCACTGGCTACCATGACACCCAAAGTCCCAGCAGCTGAACCTTATAGCTGGCAGTATAGAAAGAGTGCCCTGCCAATCAGCAATACTGCAGCTCCAAGAAATAAACTGCGGATGGTAATCTAGTCTGACTGTTAGCACTGCTCACCAACAACATGTCAGGTACAACACAGGAAGAGAGCCCTGAAATTCAGTGTGACTGCAGCTCCAGCAGATGCATGAGGGCAGGCATAGAGATTGACTGCCAGCCCCTCACCCAAGAAAAGCCTCTGGGGACACAGCAGGGAGAATACCCTGCAAGGTAGTGCTACTGTAGCCCAGGAAGACAGACTGAGGGTAGGCATGTGGTCTGACTGCTGACCACACAACTACAAGCCACTGGTGGCCCCAGGCAGGTCCTTTAAACAACATAAGGTAAAAACCCTGCCTGGTATACCCACAACAGACAAAATGTATGATTGCAACTGACTGGACTGAAGGCAGACACAGCTCAGCTCCAACAATAGGGCACATTATCCAACAAAGGGAACATACCTGGAGCACCTGATTCTGGTGAACAGGGACATGGTATGGCAAGGCACAACGCAACCTTTTCTTCATAAGGCCACTAATTCCAATATCAGGAAATGTGGCTGACTTTCCTAATACATAGAAATGAAGAGTTAAACAAAATGAGGATGCAGAGGAATACATCCCAAATGAAAGAGCAGAACAAAACCATAGTGGAGGGAGGAAAGATGGTGGAAGAGTACTCAATTCATGAGGTCCCTTGAATTTAGCTAAGTAAGTATCAAATCATTCTGAATACCTCTGAATTCAACCTAAGATATAAGAAAAGAATTGCTGGAATTCTACAAGTGGAAAAGCAACCAATTTTACAAGATAAAAGATGCAGAGAAGAGAATCTGAGGGGATATATGGGAAGACAAATGGTGTGGGGGGAAAAGGACCCTCTGTAAGCCAGCTACCGAAAAGTGATATAATGCCAGAGTGCAAAATAGGAACTTTTAGAAGTCTGCTCCTATGACAAACATCCCTGTCTGAAAGGTGTTCAGGTGGCGAAGTGGGGAAGAATCCTAGATGGGACAGTGTGGTCTCAGGATCTCCAGGGTCACACAAAGAAAGGGGGTGCCTGAGCCGGCAGAGTTCCCAAGCATTGGAGCAGGGAAACTGGCTAGTCACTAAGCCCGCGAGTGGGCTCTCAGCTAGGATTGCCATGAAACGCAAACGAAGGCACGATCAGACGACCACTATTCAACCAGGGTCCCTGCAAAGAGCAGAAACTCGGTAACCCTCCTCACTTCCCCAGGAGAATTGGCACTGGTGCACACCACAGAAGTCTGCAGAGTTTGGTGCACAAAAAAAGTGAAGACTGCTTTTCCTTGAGGGTTTATTGAAAAGAAGGGGCCATGATCCTTCAGCTCCAGGGCTGGAGATCCATGTGTGGTCATTTTTATTTTCATTACCTAAAACAGCATGGAAAGCCTTCAGGGAACAAAACCCACACAGAACAACCTGAAACAGTGTACACTGAGCCCAGCCTCCTGGCAAGGGGCAGTACAACTCCATCCAGGCAAAGACACCCGAGAATCGGCACAGCAGGCCCATCCCCCAGAAGACCAGATGAAACATCAGGCGAATATCAAGTTTACGGAGCACACAGAACTATAAATCTCCACCATTAGGGGAAAATAGTATACAGAATTCAAGGTTTCTTCTCATAATTCTTTTATCTTTCTGTTTAAATTTTCCTTTCTTTTTTTTCTTTACATTTAGTTTATTTTACCAACTCTTTGTATTTAAGTTGTTTTTAATTTATTTTATTTTTTAATTTATTCCTTTCTTTTTAGTTTCTGATGTAGTGTTCATTCATTCATTTGTTGTAACACCCACTGCTTATAAAATCATGTGCCCTCCTTAAGTCTTTTTAAAATTTCAGTTTTACATGTACGTTTTATTCTTCATTTTTGGCTTCCTTTCACTGTATTCAAATTTATGCTTACATTATATATATATGAGTTTTGCTTTCTTTACTATTTTGGGATATAGTGTCTTCTAGCAAACATACCAAAATACACCTAGGACAAGCGGATCACCTTGTTTTGTACACCTGGGAGATTATATTCTCTCCTTATTCCCTTTCTTTTTCTTTTTCTTTTCTTTTTTGGTTTCTGATATCTTTGGATTTGTCTAGTGTGTATTTTGCTTGGCTTACGGTTGATTTTTTTTTCTGCTCACTGGCTCATCCATTCTTCTCTGGGCAAAATGACTAGAAGGAGGAATTCACAACAAAAGCACCAGAGGCAATACTCTCTGCCACAAATCTAATCAATATGGATATAAATGAAACGTCAGAGCTGGAATTCAGGATAACAATTATAAAGTTGCTAGCTGGGTTTGAAAAAAAGCATAAAAGACACTAGAGAATATTGTAGTGCAGAAATGAGATTACTCGGGCCAAAATTAAAAATGCTTTAACCGAGATGCAGCCTAAAATGGATGCTCTAACAGGGTGAATTAGGCAGAAAAGAGTCAGTGACATAGAAGACAAAATGATGGAAAGGAGGGAAACTGAGGAAAAAAGAGGAAAACAACTAATAGGCTATGAGGGGAGGCTTCATGAAATCACTAATACCTTAAAGTGAAACAATATTAGAATTATTGGGGTCCCAGAGGAAAAAGAGAGAGAGGGCCAGAAAGTATATATGAACAAACCATAGCTGAGAACTTCCCTAATCTGGGGAAAGAAACTGGCATTCAAGTCCAGGAGGTAGAGAGATGCTACCTCAAAATCAATAAATATAGATTAACACCCTGATATATAACATAGAAGCTTGCAAATTTCAGAGGTAAAGACAAAATCCTGAAAGCAGCTCAAGGCAAGAGCTCCTTAACCTACAGTGGTAGAAACATCAGACTAGTAGCAGACCCATCCACAGAGACCTGGCAGGCCAGGAAGGGCTGGCATGATATATTGAGGGCACTAAATGAGAAAAATATTCAGCCAAGATTACTTTATCCAGCAAGGCTATCATTCAGAATGGAAGGAGAGTTAAAGACCTTCCAGGACAAACAGAAATTAAAAGAATTTGTGATCATTAAACTAGCCCTGCAAGAAATAGTAAAGGGAATCCTGTAAGTGAAGAGAGAGCCCAAGATTAACATAGACCAGAAAAAAAAAAGAGAGAGAGAGAGAGAGAGAGACAATCTACAGAAACAGGGACTTTACAGGTAATACAATAGCACTAAATTCATACCTTCAATATTTACTCTGAATGTAAATGAGCTAAACGCTCCAATAAAAGACACAGGGTATCAGATTGCATAAAAAAGCAAGACCCATCCATATGTGGTCTACAAGAGACTCATTTTAGACTTAAAGACACCTCCAGATTGAAAGTAAATAACCATTTATCATACTGGGGGACATCAAAAGAACGCTGGGGTAGCAATCTTCATTACAGACAAATTAGATTTTGAACCAAAGGCTGTACTAAGGGATGGAGAGGGACACTATATCATACTTAAAGTGTCTCTCAAACAAGAAGACCTAACAATTATAAATACTTATGCACCTAATTGGGGAGCAGCCGATCATATCAACCAATTAATAATCAAATTAAAGAAACACATTGAAGATAATAATACAATAATAGTAGGGGACTTCAACATCCCTCTCACAGCAATGGACAGATCATCTAAACAGAAGATCAACAAGGAAACAAGAGCTTTGAATGACACACTAGACCACATGGACTTCACAGATATATACAGAGCATTCCATCCTAAAGCAACAGAATACACATTCTTCTCGAGTGCACATGGAACATTCTCCAGAACAGATCACATACTGGGTCACAAATCAGGTCTCAGCTTATAGCAAAAGATTGAGATTATTCCCTGTGTATTTTCAGACCACAATGCTTTGAAACGTGAACTCAATCACAGGAGGAAATTTGGAAGGAACTCAAACACGTGGAGGTTAAAGAGCATCCTACTAAAGAATGAACAGATCAATCAGGAAATTAAAGAAGAATTTAAAAACTTCATGGAAACAAATGAAAATGAAAACACAACTGTTTAAAACTTTTGGGATGCAGCAAAGGCACTCCTAAGAGTGGAGCACATTGCAATACAAGCCTCTATCAAAAAATTAGAAAAATCTCAAGTACACAAGCTAACCTTACACCTAAAGAACTGGAGAAAGAACAGCAAATAAAGCTTAAACCAAGGAGAAGGCAAATAATCAAGAGTAGAGCAAAAATCAATGAAATAGAAACCAAAAGAACAGTAGAACATATCAATGAAAGTAGAAGCTGGTTCTTTGAAAGAATTAATAAGATCAATAAACCCCCAGCCAGACTTATCAAAAAGAAAATAGAAAGGACTGAAATTAATAAAATAATGAGTGAAAGAGAAAAGATCATGAACACCACCAAGGAAATACAATTCGAAGAACATATTGTGAGCAACTATATACCAACAAATTGGGCAATCTGGAAGAAATGGATGCAGTCCTGGAAATTTATAAAATACCAAAACTGAAACAGGAAGGAAGAGAAAACGTGAACAGACCCATAACCAGCAAGAAAATTGAAGCAGTAATCAAACACCTCCCAGAAACAAGAGTCCAGGGCCAAATGACTTCCCAGAGGAATTCTACCAAACATTTAAAGAAGTACTAGTACCTATTCTTCTGAGGCTGTTTCAAAAAATGGAAAGGGAAGAAAAACTTCCAAACTCATTCTATGAGGCCAGCATTACCTTAACTTCAAAACCAAAAAAAGACCCCACCAAAAAGGAGAATTTCAGACCAATATCCCTGATGAACATGGATGCCAAAATTCTCACCAAGATGCTAGTCAAGAGGACCCAACTGTATATTAAAAGAATATTCACCATGATGTGGGATTTATTCCTGGGCTGCAAGGGTGGTTCAGCATTTGCAAATCAATCAACGTTATACATGTCATTAATAAAAGAAAGAACAATAACCATATGATCCCAATTGATACAGAAAACACATTTGACAAAAACATCATCCTTTCTTGATTAAAACTCTCCACAGTGTAGGGATAGAGGCAACACAGGAATATAATAAAAACCACCTAAGAAAAGCCCATAGCAAATATCATTCTCAATGGGGAAAAACTGAGAGCTTTTCCCCTAAGGTCAGGAACATGACAGGGATGCCCACTCTCCCCACTGTTGCTTAACATAGTACTAGAAATCCTAGCCTCAGCATTCAGACAACAAAAAGGAATAAAAAGCATTCAAATAGGCAAAGAAATTAATCTCTCCTTCTTTGCAGAAGACATGATATTTTACGTGGAAAATCCAAATACTCCACCCCAAAATTGCTAGAACTCATAAAGCAATTCAGCAATGTGGCACAATATAAAATCAATGCACAGAAATCAGTTGCGTTTCTATACACTAACACTGAAAGAAAGAGAAATTAAGGAAGAAATCCCACTTATAACTGGACCAAAACCCCTAAGATACCTAAAAATAAACCAAACCAAAAAGGTAAAGGATCTGTACTCCAAAAACTACAAAACACTTATGAATGAAATTAAGGAAGAAACAAAGAGATGGAAAAGCATTCCATGATCATGGATTGGAAGAATAAATATTGTAAAAATGTCTATGCTACCCAGAGCAATCTACACATTCAATGCAACCCCTATCAAAATACCATCAACATTTGTCACAGAGTTGGAAGAAATATTCATAAAATTTGTATGGAACCAGAAATGACCCCAAATAGCCAGAGGAATATTGAAAAAGAAAACCAAAGCAGGTGGCATCACAATGCATGACTTTAAGTTATTTTAGAAAACTGTAATCATCAAGACAGTATTGTACAGGCACAAAAACAGACATATAGATCAATGGAACAGAATAAAGAACTCAGAAATGGACCTTCATCTCTATCCTCAACTAATCTTTGACAAAGCAACAAAGAATATCCAAAGGAAAAAGGACAATCTCTTCAACAAATGGTGCTGGGAAAATTGGACAGCCACATGCAGAATAAAAATAGACCATTTTCTTCCACCATACACAAAGATAAACTCAAAATGGATGAAAGACCTAAATGTGAGACAGGAATCCATTAAAATCCTAGAGGAAAACACAGGCAGCAACCTCTATGACCTCGGCCACAGCAACTTCTTGCTAGACATGTCTCCAAAGGGAAGGGAAACAAAGGCAAAAATGAACTATTGGGACTTCAAGATGTAAAGCTTCTGCATAGCAAAGGAAACAGTCAACAAAACTAAAAGGCAACCTATGTAATGGGAGAAGGTATTTGCAAATGACATATCAGATAAAAGTCTAATATCCAAAATCTATAAAGATTTTTATCAACACTCAAAAAACAACGAATCCAGTCAAGAAATGGGCAGAAGACATGAACAATCATTTTTTCTAAAGAACACATACAAAAGGCCACCAGATATATGAAAAAATGACATCACTTGTCATCAGGGAAATACAAATCAAAACTCCAATGAGATACCACCTCTCACCAGTCAGAATGGCTAAAATTAACAAACAGGGAACATCAATGTTGGTGAGGATGTGCAGAAAGAGGAACACTTTTACACTGTGGGTATATAGGCTGGTACAACCACTCTGGAAAACAGTATGGAGGTTCCTCAAGAAGCAACTGCACTACTAGGCATGTACCGCAAAGATACAAATGTTGCGATCTGAAGGGGGACCTGCACTCCAATGTTCATAGCAGCAATATACACAATAGCCAAACTATGTAAAGAGCTGAGATGTCCATCGGCAGATGAATGGAATGTTACTCAGGCATCCAAAAGGATGAATACTTAAAATTTACATTGATGTGGATGGAACTGAACTGGAGGGTATTATGCTGAGCAAAATAAGTCAGTCAGAGAAATACAATTATCATATGGTTTCACTCATATGTGGAATATAAGAAACAGCACAGAGGATCATAGGTGAAGGGAGGGAAAACTGAATGGGAAATCATCAGAGAGGGAGAAAAACCATGACAGACTCCTAACTATATGCAACAAACTGAGGGTTGCTGGAGGGGAAATAAGTGTGGAGATTGGGTAATTGGGTGACTGGCATTAAGAAGGGTATGTGAGGTGATGAGCACTGTATGTTATATGCAACTGATGAATTACTGAATCTAATGATGTAGTATATGTTGGCTAATTCAGTCTAAATTTTAAAAAGACAGCAAAAGAATGAAATGAAATGGAGTTAAGCAATATGTCTGAAGAAAAATTCAAAGTAATAGTCATAAGTATACTCACTGGACTTGAAAAAAGATAAAAAGGATCTCAGTGAGACCTTCAAGAAAAAGATAGAAAATATAAGACAGAGCCAGTCAGAGATGAAAGACATAATTACTAAAATAAAAAATATACTAGAAGGAATCAATAGCAGATTAGAAGAAGTGTGAGAGGGGATCAGCTACCTAGGATACAGGGTAACAGAAGGCAACCAAGATGAATGGCAAAAGGAAAAAAAAAGAATAATAAAGAATGAGAATAAGTTAAGGGACCTCAGTAACATCATGAAGCATATAACATTAACATTATAGGGATCCCAGAAAAAGAAGAGAGAGAGAAAGGGGCAGAAAATTTATTTGAAGAAATGATAGCTGAAAATTTCCCTTATCTAAGGAAGGATACAGACACACCGTTGCAAGAACCACAGAGAGCCCCAACAAAATGAACCCAAAGAGGTCTACACCAAGCAGAGAAAGACAATTATCACATAGTGTCACTCAAATGTGGACCATAAGGAATAATGCAGAGGACCACAGGGGGAGGGAAAACTGAATGGGAAGAAATCAAAGAGGGAGACAAACCATGAGAGAGAGACTCTGGACTCCAGGAAACAAACTAAGGGTTACAGAAGGGAGGGGGTGGGGGACAGGGTAACTGGGTGATGGGTATTAAGGAGGGTACTGTGGTGATAAGCACTGGGTATTATACACAACTAATGAATCATTGAACACTACATCAAAAACTAATGATGTACTATATGTTGGCTAACAACATAAAAATAAATAAATAAAAAGCCGAAAAAAAAGACACATAATAATTAAAATGACAAAAAGTAGTGATAAAGAGATAATTTTAAAAGCAACAAGATGAAAGAAAACTGTTACATACAAGAGATACCCCACAAGGTTGTTAGCTAATTTTTTTTAGGAGAGCTTTTGCCGACCAGAAAGGAGTGGAATGATATAATCAACATACTGAAAGAGAACAAAGCCTGCAACCAAGGATACTCTACCTACCAAGGTTATCATTCAGAATAAAAGGAGAGATAAAAATTCTCCTACACAGCTGCCATCTTGTGTCCCTGCGTGTGTGCACCTAATCTCAGCTGGTCCACCCGAGACCCCCTGAGCGCTAACCCTATTCCCCCGTACAGTCCCATTTCCGCTCCAACAAGATGAAAGAAACTATCATGAACCAGGAGAAACTCACCAAACTGCAAGCACAAGTGCACATTGGTGGGAAAGGAACTGCTCACTGAAAGAAGGAGGTGGTTCACAGAATGGCTCCAGCAGATGATAAAAAACTTCAGTTCTCCTTAAAGAAGTTAGGAGTAAAGAATATCTCCGGTATTGAAGACGTGAATATGGTCACAAACCAAGGAACAGTGATCCACCTTAACAACCCCAAAGTTCAGGCATCGCTGGCAGCAAACACTTTTACCATTACAGGCCATGCTGAGACAAAGCAGCTGACAGAAATGCTACCCAGTATCTTAAACCAACTTGGTGCAGACAGTCTGACTAGTTTAAGAAGACTGGCTGAAGTTCTACCCAAAGAATCTATGGATGGAAAAGCACCACTTGCTCCTGGAAAGGATGATGATGATGAAGTTCCAGATCTTGTAGAGAATTTTGATGAAGCTTCCAAGAATGAAGCAAACTGAATTGAGTCAACTTCTGAAGAAGATAAAACTTGAAGAAGTTACTGGGAGCTGCTATTTTATATTATGACTGCTTTTTAAAATTTTGTTCATGGATCTGATAAAATCTAGATCGCTAATATTTTTAAGCCCAAGCCCCTTGGACACTGCAGCTCTTTTCAGTTTTTGCTTATACACAATTCATTCTTTGCAGCTAATTAAGCTGAAGAAGCCTGGGAATAAAGTTTGAAACAAGGTTAATAAAGTTCTTTGCCTAAGAAAAAAAATTCTCCCATACAAACAGAAGTTAAAGTTCATCACCACTAAACCAGCCTTACAAGAAATGTTACAGGGAATTCTTTGAGTTCAAAGAAAAGGCCATAATTAGGAGAAAGAAAATTATGAAAGGAAGATATTTGACAGGTTAATGCAAACATATACTAAAAGTAGTAAATAAATCAGTTATAAAAGCAGTATGTAGGTTAAAGCACAAAAACTGTAAAATAAATTAGAACTACAAATATTTGGGGTGCCTGGGTGTCTCAGTCAGTTAAGCATCAGCCTTTGGCTCCAGTTATGATCCCAAGGTCCTGAGATCGAGACCCACATTGAGCTCCCCACTCAGCAGAGAGCCTGTTTCTCCCTCTCCCTCCACTGCTCCCCCTGCTTATGCTCACTCTCTCTCTCGGTCAAATAAATAAATAAAATCTCTTAAAAAAAGAACTATAAATATCAGTCAAGGAATTCACGAAGGAAAATGTAAAGTATGACACAATATACATAAAACATGGGGGAAGGAGTAAAAAGTTAGTGCTTTTAGAATGAGTTCAAACCCATCAATTTAATATAGACTGCTGTATGCATAAGCAATTATATATGATCATAATGGTAACCACAAATCAAAAACACATGCTATACAAAAAAATAAAGAGAAAAGAATCCAAACACGGCACTAATGAAAGCCATCAAACACAAGGGAAAAGTGCAACAGAAGAAAAAGGAACAGAGAAGAACTACAAAAAATACCAGAAATCAAATAACAAAATGACAATGAGAACATACCTATCAGTAATTACTTTAAATGTAAATGAAGTAAATGTTCCAATCAAAAGATAAAATAGATAAAAATAAGAACCATGTGTATTCAGCCTACAAGAGACTCACTTCAGACCTAAAGACAAACCCAGACTGAAAGTGAAGGGAAAGAAAAACTTTTCCCATGCAAATGACAGTGAAAAGAAAAGAGGGGTAACAATACTTACATTGGACAAAATATACTTTAACACAAAGACTATAACAGGAGACACAAAAAGACACTATATAATGATGAAGGGAACAATACAATAAGAGGATATAACAATTATAAATATGCACTGAACATGAGAGCACCTGGATACATAAAGCAACTATTTGCAGATATGTAGGAAGAAATTGACAGAAACACAATCAGCGCAGGACTTTAACACTCCACTTATATCAATGGATAGATCATCCAGACAGAAAATCAACAAGGAAAAAGTGGTTTTGAATGACACATTGGACAGATAGACCTAACAGAAAAATCCAGAACATTCTATCCCCAAACAGCAGAATACACATTCCTTTCAAGTGTGCATGGCATATTCTCCAGAATAGATTACATGTTAGAACACAAAGCAAGTCTCAATAAATTAAAAAAGATTTAAATCTTATCATGTATCTTTTCCAATCACAATATGAAGCTAAAAATTAATCACAACACAAAATCTGGAAAGACACAAATACATGGGAGTATAAATAACATACTACTAAACAATGAAGGAGTCAACCAAGAAACAAAGAGGAAATTTAAAAAAATACATAAAGACAAATGAAAATGAAAACACAATGATCTAAAATGTTTGGGCTGAAGAAAAAGCTATCCTAAGAGGGAAGATTATAGCAATACAGGCCTACCTCAAGAAGCAAGAAAAATCTTCAATAAACAACTTAACCTTCCACCTAAAGGGGCTAGAAAAAGAAGAACAAATGAAACAAAGCCAGTAGAAGGAAAGAAATAAAGATAAGAGCAGAAATAAATGAAATAGAGACAAAGAAAAAGAACAGAGGAATGAAATCAGGAGCTGGTTCTTTAAAAAGATAAACAAAATGGATACATTTTTAGCCAGACTCATCAAGAAAAAAAGATAAATGACTCAAACAAAATGAGAAAGAAAGGAGAGGAATTAACAACCAATGCCACAGAAATGCAAAGGGTTATAAGAGAACATTGTGAAAAACTATCTGCCAACAAATTTGACAACCTGTAAGAAATGGATAAATTCCTAGAAACATGTAATTCAATGTAAATTGAATCAGGAAGAAACAGAAATTTTGAACACACTGACAAACGGCAAAGAAACTGAGTCAGTTATCAAAAAATTCCAACAAACAAAAGTCCAGGGCTAGATGGCTTCACAGGCAAATTCTACCAAAGATTTAAAGAAGAGTTAATACCTATGCTTCTAAAACTATTCCAAAAAAAAAAAAAAAACAGAAAAGGAAGGAACATACAAATTCATTCTCTGCGGCCAGCATTACCCTAATACCAAAACCAGATAAAGACACTACTATAAAAGAGAACTACAGACCAATATCCCTGATGAAAATAGATGCAAAAATCCTCAACAAAATACTATCAAAGAGAATCCAACAATACATTAAAAACCATTTATGACAACCAAGTGGGATTTATTCCTGTGTTGCAAGGGTGGTCCCATATTCACAAATCAATCAACATGATACATCACCTCAAGTATAAAAGCCACATGATCATTTCAGTAGACACAGAAAAAGCATTTGACAAACTACAACATCCATTCATGATAAAAGACCTCAGCAAAACAGGTTTAGAGGGAACACACTTCAACATAATAAACACCATACATGAAAAACCCACAGCTAATATCATCTTAAATGGAGAAAAATTGAGTGCTTTTCTTCTATGGTCAGGAACAAGACAAGGATGTCCACTCTCACCACTTGTATTCAACATAGTACTGTAAGTCCTAGCCACAGAAATCAGACAAAAATAAATAAAAGGCATCCAAATCAGTAAGGAAGAAATAAAACTCACTATTTACAGACGACATGATACTATATATAGAAAATCTGAAAGACTCCACCAAAAAGCTGCTAGAACTGATAAATGAATTCAGTAAAATGGCATGATACAAAATTAATACCCAGAAGTCAGTTCATCTCCATACACTAATAATTAAATAGCAGAAAGGGAAATTAAGAAAATAGTCCCATTTATAACTGCACTAAAAAATAATAAAATACCCAAGGATAAACATAACTAAATAGGTGAAAGACCTGTACTCTGAAAACTATAAAACACTGATGAAAGAAATTGAAAACACAAACAAATGGAAAGATAGCCCATGCTCATATATTATAAGAATTAATATTGTTAAAATGGCCATACCACCAAAGCAATCTACAGATTCAATGCAATCCTTATCAAAATACTAATAGCATTGTTCATAAAACTACAAAAAATAATATTACAATTGGTACAGAACCACAAAAGAGGCTGAATAGCCAAAGAAAGCTTGAGACAAAAGAAAAATGCTGGATGTATCACAATCCCAGATTTCAAGATATCCAACAAAGCTGTAGTAATCAAAACAGTATGATGGGGCACAAAAATAGACACATAGATCAATGGAAGAAATAAGAGAGTCTAGAAATAAACTTAGGTTTATACAGTTAATTAATCTATGAAAGGAGGGAGGAATATACCATGCTAAAAAGACAGTCTTACTCAACAAACAGTCTTGGGAAAACTGGACAGCTACATCCAAATAAATTAAACTTGACCTCTTTCTTATATCATACACAAATATAAATCAAAATTTATTAAACATCTAAATGTGAGACCTGAAAGCATAAAAATCCTAGAAGAAAACATAGGCAGTAATCTCTTTGACTTTGGCCATTGAAACATTTTTCTAGATATGTCTCTTTGGCAAGGAAAATAAAGCAAAATTAAACTTTTGGGACTACACCAAAATAAAAAGCTTTTGCACAGTTAAGGATATCATCAACAAACAAGAAGACAACCTACTAAATGGAAAATGATATTTGCAATGATATATCCAATAATGGGTTAATATCCAAAATACATAAAGAAATTATACAAGCCAACACCAAGAAAAAAAATCCAATTTAAAAATAAGCAGAAACCCTGAGTAGACATTTTTCCAAAGAGGACACAGAGATGGCCAGTAAACACAGGAAAAGATGCCCAACATCACTAATAATCAGTTAAATGCAAATCAAAACCATAATGAGATTACCACCTTACATTTGCCAGGATGTTTAAAATCAAGAACACAAGAAATAACAAGTGTTGGTAAAGAATGAGAAAAAGAAACCCTCATACACAATTGGTGGTAATGCAAATTGGTGCAGCCACTGTGAAAAAACAGTATGGATGTTCCCCAAAAAATTATAAATAAAATTATCATATGATCAATTAATTCCACTATGACTATTTACCCAAAGAAAACAAAAAGACTAATTTAAAAAGGTACATTCATTCCTATATTTATTGCAGCATTATTTACAATAACCAAGGTATGGGAGCAACCCAAAGGTCCATCCATAAATGAATAGACAAAGATGTGATATACATATGCAATGGAATATTGCTCAGCCATAAGAAAATGAGATATTGCCATTTGCAACAACATGATGGACCTATAGGGTATAATGCTGTATGAATAAGTCAGTCAGAGAAAGACAAATACCACATGATTTCACTCATGTGGAATATAAGAAACAAAACAAATGAACAAACAAAGAGAAAAAGAGACAAAAAACCCAGACTCTTAAATACATAGAACAAATTGGTGGTTTGCAGAGGGGAGATGGCTAGGGGAATGGATGAAATAGGTGAAAAGAGCTAAGTACACTTACTATAATGAGTACTGAGAAATGCATAGAATTGCTGAAGTGTTATATTGTGTACCTGAAACTAATATAATACCATATGTTAATTATCCTTCAATAAAGAAATTAACTTTAAATGGCTTAAAAACTTAAACATAGACTTGATCCTATAAAACTAGGAGAAAATGTAGGGGAAAAAAAACTCCTTAAGATTGGACTGGGCAATGATTTTTGGTGTGTACCAAAAGCACAAGCAAAAAATACAAAAGTGGAACTATATCAAACTAAAAAGCTGTATAGCAAAAGTAGCAATGGAAAAAATGAAAAGGCAGCCTATGGGATTGGAGGAAATATTTGCAAACCATATATCAGACAAGGAGTAACAGCCAAAATATATAAAGTACAACTCATAACAGAAAAACAAATAATTTGATTTAAAAATGTGCAGAGAAGCTAAATAGATATTTTTCCAAAAAAAGATGGCCTACAGATTTATGAAAAGATGCTTAATATCACTAATCATCAGAGAGATGCAAATCACAACCGAGGACATCACCCCACATCTGATGGAATGGCTACCATCAAAAAAACAAGAAATAGGGGCACCTGGGTGGTTAAGTTGGTTAAGCATCTGCCTTTGTCTCAGGTCATGATTCTGAGGTCCTGGGATTGAGCCACGTGTCAAGCTCCCTGCTCAGGGGAGAGTCTGCTTCTCTTTCTCCCTCTTCCCCTCCCCCTAGCTCATGCTCTCTCTCTTGTTCTTGCTCTCTCTCAAATAAATAAATAAATAATCTTAAAAAAAGAAGACAAGAGATAAAAAGTGTTGGTGAGGATGTGGAGTAAAAGGAACACTTTTACATTATAGATGGGAATGTAAATTTGTTCAGCCACTATGGGAAATAGTATGGAGGTTCCTCCAAAAAATAAAAATAGAATTATCAGTAATTCCACTCTTGGGTGTACATCCAAAGAATATGAAAATGGGAGTCTGAAAAGATATATATGCTCTTACACTTTTGCAATATTATTCACAATAGCCAAGATATGGAAACAACCTAAGTGTCTGTCAACAGATAAATGGATAAAAATTATATACGAATATTAAACAGCCATGAGAAAGAAGGAAAGCCTACCATTTGTGACGACATGAATGAACCTTGAGGATATTATGCTGAGATATGTTAAACAAAAAGACAAATACTGTATGATATCACATATATTTGGAATCTAAAAAAGCTTAACTCAAGGAAAAAGAGTAAAATAAGGTCACCAGAGGCTGGCAGGGTGGGGGGATTGGGGACAAATTATTTAAGGGTAAAAACTGGAAACTAGTAGATAAATAAATCCTGGCAAAGCTAATGCACAGCATAATGATTACAGTCAATGGCATTGTATCATAAATTTCAAAGTTGCTAATAGATTGGATCTTAATTGTGCCCACCACCAAAAAAATGATAATTATGTAACATAACAGAGATATTAGCTAACTCTATGGTAGTAATATTGCAACATATAAATATATCAAATCATGATGTTGTACACCTAAAACTTACACAATGTTATGTATTGATTTTATTTCGATAATGAAATTTAATAAAGATTATTGTAAGAATGAAAAAGGAGAAAAGAGGGGCGCCTGGGTGGCTCAGTCATTAAGCGTCTGCCTTCAGCTCAGGTCATGATCCCAGGGTCCTGGGATCAAGCCCCAAATCGGGCTCCCTGTTCTGTGGGAAGCCTGCTTCTCCCTCTACCACTCCCCTTGCTTGTGTTCCCTCTCTCACTGTGTGTCTCTCTGTCAAATAAATAAATAAAATCTTTAAAAAAAAGAAAAAGGAGAAAAGAAAATACCTTGAGACAAAAATTAAAACACAACATATCAAAACATGTAAGATATAGCAAAAGCAGTACTAAGAGATAATTGTATAGCAGTATACACTTACATTTAAAAAGAAGAAAGATTTCAAATCTTTCTTAATTTTACATCTCAAGAAACTAGAAAAGGAACAAACCATATCCAAATCTAGCAGAAGGAAATAAACATCAGAGCAGTAATAAATGAAATAGAAAATAGAAAAAAAATCAAGAGTTGATTCTTTTTAAATGAAAACAAAATTTAAAAACCACCAGCTAGATTAACTAAGGAAAACAGAAGACTCAAATTAAAAAAAAAAAAAAGAAATGCAAGAGGCGATATTACAACTGCTGTCACATAAAGGATTATAAGAGGCTACTATGAATAATTACACACCAACAAATTGGATAATCTAGAAGAAATGGATAAATTCACAGAAACATACAACCTACCAAAATCTGAATAAGGAATCGAAAAATAAGCAGACCTGTATCTGGCTTTGGTATCAGGGTAATGCTGGCCTCATAAAATGAGTTTGGAAGTGTTTACTCCTCTGATTTTTTTGGAACAATCTGAGAAAGATTAGTATTAGTTCTTTAATGTTTGGTAGAATTCATCCATGAACAATCTGGTTCTGAGCTTTGTTGTTGTTGAAACATTTTTGATTATTCATTTAATCTCCTTAGCCAGAAAAAAAAAAAAAACTACTAGAAGGAAGAAAATTACAGGCTAATATCCCTGATGAATATAGATTCAAAATTCCTGAACAAAGTACTAGTAAACCAAACTCAATAGTATCTTAAAAGGATCACACACCATGAAAAGGTGGAATTTATCCCCAGATTCAAAGATAGTTCGACAGAAAAAAATCAATCCATATGATACAACCACATTAACAGAACAAAGGGGAAAATTATATGATTATCTCAATAGATGTAGAAAAAGCATTTGACACATTTTAACACCACTTTATGATAAATAGCACTCAACAAATTAAGAATGGAAATAAATTACCTCAGCATAATAAAGGCCATATATGAAAAACCCACAGTTAACATCATACACAATAATAAAAACTGAAAACTTTTCCTCCAAGATCAGGAGCAAGGCAAGGATTCCAACTCACACCACCTCTACTCAACATAGTGCTGAATTTTAGGATTTTTTTTTATTTCTGTAAAAAACGCCATTGGAATTTTATTAGGGATTGCACTGAATCTGTAGCTTGCTTTTGGTAGTATGGACATTTGAACAGTATTACATATTCCAATCCATAAACATGGTATGTCTTTCCAATTATTTATGTCATCTCTAATTTCTAGTTAGAGCAATTAGGCAAATAAAGGAAACTTAAAAGGCATCCAAATTTAAACAGAAGTGAAATAAATCATTTCTGCTCACAAGTGACATGATCTAATATGCAGAAAATCCTAAAGATTACACACACACACACACACACACACACACACAAATCCTAAATTTCAAACAGAACCAGAAAGTACCCCAAATAACAACAACAACAAAATGTTGAGCAAAAAGAACAAAGATGGAGCCCTCACACTTCCTGTTTTCAAAACATATTACAAAGCTAGAGGATAGTGCTAGCATAAAGACGGACATACAGTCCTAGGGAAAAGACTAGGGAGCCCAGAAATAAATGCATGCATATACAGTCAACTGATACTCAACACAGTGTTAATAATACACAATGGGGAAAGGACAGTCTCTTCAATAAATGGTGTTGGAAATATGAATTACTACATGCAAAGGAATGAAATTGGACCCTTATCTTATACATCCACAAAAATCAAATGAAAGTGGATTAAAGACATAAATGTAAGACCTGAAACCATATAACTCCTAGAAGAAAACATAAAGAAAAAGCTTCAAAACATTGGTATTAGTAACTATTCCTTTGATATGACACCAAAAATGCAGGCAACAAAAACAAAAATAGACAAATGACAATATATAAAACTAAAATGCACCTTCACAGAAATATAAATTGAGAGTGAAAAGGCAACCTATGGAATGAGAAAAAATATTTGCAAACTATATTTCTGATCAGGGTTAATTTCCAAAATATTAAGGAACTCCTACAATGCAATAGTAAAAATAAAAACAAAAATAAAACAATTAAAAAAACAAGGAAATGATGAATAAACATTTTTCCAAGGAAGACACAAAAATGGCCAACAGGTATATTAAAAGATAGTTAACATCACTAATTATCATGGAAATGCAAACCAAAACCACAAGGAGATAGTACTTCACACCAGTTAGGATGGCCATAATTTAAAAAACAAAAGAGAAAATTATTGTTAAGAATGTTTAGAAACTAGAACCCTTGGGGCACCTGGGTGGCTCAGTCAGTTAAGGGTCCAACTCTTGATTTTAGCTCAGGTCATGATCTCAGGGTCAGGAGATCAAGCCCCATGTCAGGCTCAGTGGGGAGTCTGCTTCTCTCTCTCTCTCTCTCTCTCTCTCTCTCTCTCTCTCTCCCTCTCCCTCTGCCACACCTAAAATAAATAAATAAATCTAAAAAAAAAAAGACTAGAACCCTTGTGCCATGTTGGTGGGAATGTAAACATGGTGCAGTTGGTATATAAAATTGCATGGAAGTTCCACAAAACTCTTTTAAAAACTATCATATGATCCTAAAAAATAAATAACCCAGTTAAAAATGGGCAGCAAACATGAAGAGACACTTTTTTTTTCCCAAAAAAAGACATACGGATGGCCAACATATACATGAAAAGACGCTTAACATCTCTCATCATCAGGGAAATATAAATCAAAACTACAATGAGATATCACCTCACACATGTCAGAACGGCTAAAATTAACAACAGAAGAAAAAACAGGTGTTGGCAAGAATGTGGAGAAAGAGGAACACTCTTGCACTGTTGGTGGGAATGCAAACTGGTGCAGCCACTCTGGAAAACAGTATGGAGGTTCCTCAAAAGTTTAAAATAGAACTACCCATACAACCCAGCAACTGCACTACTAGGTATTTATCCAAAGGATACAAAAATACAGATATGAAGGGTTACATGCACCCCAATTTTTATAGCAGCATTATCAACAATAGCCAAGTTATGGAAAGAGCCCAGATGTCCATCAACTGATGAATGGATAAAGATGTAGAGTGTGTGTGTGTGTGTGTGTGTGTGTGTGTGTGTGTGTGTGTGTGTGTGTGTAAAAAATGGAATGTTACTCAGCCATAACAAAGAATGAAATCTTGTTATTTGCAATGACATGGATGGAGCTATAGAGTATTATGCTAAGCAAAATAAGTCAGAGAAAGACAAATACCATGTGATTTCACTCGTATGTGGAATTTAAGAAACAAAACAGATGAACATAGTGGGGTAAAGAGGCAAACCAGGAAACAGACTCTTAAATATAGAGAACAAATTGAGGGTTACTGGAGGGGAAATGGGTGGGAGGATGGGTTAAATAGGTGATGGCAATTAAGGACAGTGCTTGTGATGAGCACCAGGTGTTGTAGGTAAGTGCTGAATCACCAAATTCTAAACCTGAAACTAATATTACACTGTATGTTAAGTAGCTGGAATTTAAATAAAAACTTGGGGACAAAAGAGTAATTAAATCCCTAAAGAAAAAAGAAAAAGATCTACCATATGATCCAACAATCCCACTTCTGGGTATTTATCCAAAAGTATTGAAAATAGGATCTCCAAAAAATATTTGCACTCCTATGTTCATTGCATATTATTTACAATAGACAAGGGGTGAAGAAAACCTAAATGTCCATTGACAGATAAGTAGATAAAGAAAATGTGGTACATACATGCAATTGAATATTATTCAGCCTTAAAAAAGAAGGAACTGCTGTTACATGCTACGACAGATATATCTTGAGGACATTACATTAAGTGAAATAAGCCAGTCACAAAAAGACAAAAACTGAATAATTTCACTTGAATGAGGTATCTAAAGTAGTAAGACTCATAGATGCAGAAAGTACACTGGTATTTGCCAAAGGTTGGGGGGATGGAGAAATGAGGAGTTATTGTTTATTGGGTATAGAATTTGTCATGCAAGAGGATAAAGTTCTAGAGATCTCCTGTAGAATAATACTCTACTTAACACTTAAATTTTTGTTAAAAGAGTAAATCTCATATTATATGTTTTTACCACAATAAAAAAATTAGAAGACATATCCCTAACATATCAATAATTATTTTAATATGTAAATAGTCCAAATGCACCAATTTAAAGACAGAGATTGGCATAGTGGATAAAAACAATACGGTCCAGTATATGTTGTCTACAAGAAATTCACTTCAAAACATAAAGACATGTGTAGACTAAAAGTAAATGGATAAAAAAAGATATACCACTGAAACAGACTTTTTAAGAAAAATCACTTCCCCATAAAGTACACTTCAGAGCGAGGAAAATTACTAGGGATAAAGAGGAACATAACACAACATTCATGAAATAACATAATTACAGTGATAGAGAATAGATTAGAGGTGAGAGTTTAGGGAAGGGGGCAAAGGAGGTGAGTGTGGCTCAGTTTGATTAGTTAAGAATTCCAGAGAGCTAAATTTTTATTCTAGTTGATCTAATGAATTTTGTGTTATTGCTTCCTTTGCTCTTACTCCTAAGATCTAGGATCTATCAGTGAGGAGCAATGAGTTACACAGTAGAGGCAAATTATCACTACTGTAATAGGCATGAAACAAAGAACTAGCTTTTTCCCCTCCCAAAAGAACACCAATAATAAGCCTCCAACAACCCTATTATTACATGTAATTGCACTCTGTCCTGGTTAATTTGACATTTATTCTTGTTTCTTGTTAGAAGAATTTCATTCCATGATATCAGTAATGGTTTTTAGAACTTTTTGCATTGTCACATAAATAAAACAAAACTATATCAATATGCATGCATACATTATATGATTATTAATTCAAAACTAAAGAAAAGTAGGGGCACCTTGGTGGCTCCATTGGTTAAGTATCTGCCTTCAGCTTAGGTCACGATCCCAGAGTCCTGGGATCGAGCCCTGCATCAGGCTCCCTGCTCAGCGGGGAGTCTTCTTCTTCCTCTCCCTGTGCCCCTCTCCTTCATGCTCTCTCTCCCACTCTCAAATAAGTAACTAAAATCTTAAAAAAAAAAAAAACTAGCGAAAAGGAGGTTCTGAAGTTTTACTACTTTCAGAGTTGTTGGAACACCATTAACATATCAAGACGACTCAGTGTAGGGGTGCCTGGGTGGCTCAGTCGGTTAAGCATCTGCCTCAGCCCAGGTCATGATCTCAGGGTCCTGGTTTGAGCCCAGAGGTGAGCTCCACGCTCAGCGGAGAGCCTGCTTCTCCCTCTCCTCTGCCTGCCACTCCCCCTGCTTGTGCGCTAGCACTCTCAGTCAAACAAATAAATGAAATCTTTGGGGCGACTGAGTGGCTCAGTTGGTTAAGCAACTGCCTTCAGCTCAGATTATGATCCTGGAGTCCCGGGATCAAGTCCCGCATCGGGCTCCCTACTCAGCAGGGAGTCCGCTTCTCCCTCTCCCGCTCTCCCCTCTTATGTACTCTCATTCTCTCTCTCAAATAAATAAATAAAAATCTTTAAAAAATAAATAAAATCTTTTTTAAAAATACTCAGTGTAATTTTTTATAAAGATTTTATTTATTTATTTGTCTGAGAGAGAGTGAGAACAAGCAGGGAGAGCTGCAGGGAGAGGGAGAAACAGGCTCCCCACTAAGCAAGGAACCCGATGCGGGACTTGATCCCAGGACACTGGGATCATGAACTGAGCCAAAGGCAGCTGCTTAATGAACTGAACCACCCAGGTGTAACTTTCAATGCACACTTATTTCACTTTCTTATGCTGATGAAATGATAAGAAGAATTTAAGTGCACAGAATTTACATGCAAATATTGTCATTACAGTTTTTAAAACATCTGAGAGCAGTTCATCATAACTGTTGTCCCAATTTTTCTTACATTACTAACTGATGTTCAAATCCCTTTTCTTGTAAACAGCCCAATTCAATTAATAATCTAATCCTTTAAATTTAAAAAAATCCTTTAAATCTAAGCATAAATATGCTCAATGCAGCACTTAAAAGACATTTTAAAATACATAAAACCTAGTGGCGCATGCCTTCTTTCCTCTTAGCAGTTATTTTAACTCAGTATCAGTGCTTTTGTTACAGGAAGTTAGTTAGGTTCTAACAGGAGGCTTGGAGGCCAGCAAAGAGGAAGCCATGGCCAGCTACGGGAAAAGTCAGAGGACTTTTCTGGCAGCACTCCAAAACAAAGCCACAAGAAGCTGGATCAAATAAAACAGGCCCAAGATGGCCAACAAAGTAGACCTGACACTCCTGACCAAGTAAGAAAAGGCTGAAAACCCTGCTTCCAAGAAATCCCCTCCTAAGTAATGAATATCCCACCCCTTTGTTTTTAACAACTGTCAATAAAAGATAGACACCTAAACCCCAGGTTGCAGTTCTCTCTCTCTCTCTT